>NC_045767.1:122545656-122848686 GCF_008692025.1 Phocoena sinus | reverse complement strand
GGGTAAGTTTGGAAACTAGCAATTTAAGATAAGTCCATGTCAGGTAGAAATCCAACTGACATTAGGACCTAGAAGATATCTTCTTTTGCTTTATAGGAAAACTATTTAATTGGTTCCAGTTACATTAGAAAAATGAATCACATTGGAAAAAGTAATAAAATCACTGCAAGTATTAGCCACAGTCAGCCACGTACGCTGGTATTAGTGCCTGGTACTTGACATGTGTTATTCCAAAGGTATCATTATCCCTGTTTTACAGACAAAGGTCCGGAAGTGCAGAAACTCCAAATCTGGCCTCTGGTAACACAGAATTGAAATACAAACTTTCTGTGTTTTTTTTTTTTTAAACCAGAATACAACTGCCCCTACCACACTAGGCCTTCAAAGACCTGTTGTGGGAATTTTCAGAATGTTATTGCTAAGTACAAATAGAGCCGCTGCATGACAATGAGAAAATAAAGTCAAAAATGAAAGATGGTGACCTTCCAGAGGAAACAATAATGACTTAATACTTATTTAACGGGCCTCCCCGGTGGCGCAGTGGTTGAGAGTCCGCCTGCTGATGCAGGGGACGCGGGTTCGTGCCCCGGTCCGGGAAGATCCCACATGCCGCGGAGCGGCTGGGCCCGTGAGCCATGGCCGCTGAGCCTGCACGTCCGGAGCCTCTGCTCCGCAACGGGAGAGGCCACAACAGTGAGAGGCCCACGTACTGCAAAAAAGAAAAAAAAAAAAAAAAAAAACTTATTTAATAAAGTAATATTTTATTACTAAGAGTTCTACAAGAAGTTGTTACATGTTTTAAGTTTTGCTGTTGCTGTTGGGAGGTATAAGCATTTTAGATATGGGGAGTAATTTTCATGTTGTTTTAGATGTGGGAAGTAATGAAACAGCCAACCTGTTATAAAACACCATTTCCCACAGTACATAAGGAAAAGGCCTCTCGATGCCCCTAGTTCAGAGAATCAGTTTGATGTCGGTACTGAGACTATAAAAGAGCAGTAACTAATGCTAATTAGCACTTAATGGGGTAGAGCCACAAATATTAACTCATTCATTCATTCTCACCACATGTCCCTGAAGCAAGTATGAACATCCCTCTTTCACAGGGGAAGAAAAACAATGTTACAAAAACGATGGCAACCTACATCCAGGAAAGTGTCCTCCCAAATACAAAAGACAAACACTACACTGAAGACTTTAAATTCTTTATATACAGAGGCGTGGATGAGGATCTTTTTAGACACAATAACTACACTCATCCCCAAACAACAGTGACTGAAAATCTGTGGTACTCCAAAAGGCAAAAGATGATCTGGAAGCACTGAAATATAATAATAGTAATAATAATAGAGGGTGGAGGAAAAATGTTAATAATTGTTGAACGCATACGATCTGCCTGACACCATTTCATTCTGCGTACCTTGTGAGGACTAACAGTTAATGTCCATTATGAGCTTGTGAGGCAGGTACTAGTACTTCCCTCCTGGATCTGTCAGTTGCCCAGAGTCACACTGAGAGTTCAGAGCAGGATTCAGAGCTAATCTGGCTCCAAAGTCCATGCTCTTGACCACGACATTCTACAGTTAAACAAGGCACAACTTGTTTTCACGTTCAACCTGGCATTAACCACACAAGATTGAACTTATTTCACCAAGGAGAAGAAACAAAAATCCCTTAATGCTTTGCACTCAACCCTGTTTCCAGGGCTCCTTCTGACACACGTCCCGTGGATCTCTGGTACGATAAAATGCCAAGCCAGATCTGGCCCACTCCAGCTCTAAAATACTCATTTGTATCAAAAATACTCATTCACACTTTAATGGCTTCATCCAACCTACTACTCCCTGAATGCAATCTCCTCTTGGATACATTTAATAGCTTCTTTCTGAATGAATCCTATTAGCACAATTTATTCATTCCTTCTGAAACCCTGTGTTTGGAGGCAGAAAAATAGCTTGTTGGAATATTACGTTTATTTCATACAATACACATCTTCTCTTAAAAGAAAAAAATAGCCTGACCTAGTTAGATCTTTACATACCAGATAAGTCATAAGAGGAGACTTATACTACCACATATAATTTTTTGGAGTAATATGTTTATAAGAAATAAATGAATAAGAGTGGAAACACTTCATATCTAAGTGTCTCTAAAGGATATTCAATAAACCACTTATTCACTCAATCCAAAATCACTTGCTACTCTGTTTATCAGCCTGTGGTTTAAGGAGCATCCACATGACAATCACCTGGAGGCTGCTGTTAACACAGGTGAGGCCTAAAGATTTCTATTCCTGGTGAAGAACTGTGCCGCCCACAAACAGTACACACAAGTCTTAGGTACCCTAAAGTTTGAGAACCACGGTCCTCTATGGCACATCGACAGGATTCAAACAACTATGCACAGAGCTTATCTCAGCCCCTTAATTGCTCTCCCTGGTTCTACCCTTCTCCCTATCCCCACACACCTGCTATTCTCTACAAACAGAGGGCTCCTTTTAAAGGTCAGGTCATGTCGCTTCTCTGCTCAAAATTCCCCAAGTGCTTCTCATCCCCTTCATGGCCACAGCTCTGAATGATCTCCCGCTTTGTCTGACCCCTTTCCTACCACGCTGCCCTCCCCTCGGCCAGTCACCGACCTGCTTCCTCTCACACCTGGCCACCTGAGGCGGAGCCTCTGTGCCCTGCAGGTTCCCTCTGCCCAGACTGCTCTCCTGCAGGTACCTGCACGGCCTGTCACCTCACTTCCTGGGGAGTCTTGCTCCAGCATCACCTGGCCGCCCTATCAAGGACCACTCCCCCCATGCCCACACGTACACTCTTTCCTGATTGTATCCTCTTTAGCACTTTAACCAGTAACTGAAATACTTACCAATTTACAATACTGTTGTATCTTTATTAGTTGTCTGTTACCCTCGCTAAAATGTAAGCTTCAAAAGAAGCAGGGATTTTTTTTTCCACTCTCTTTTGTTCTTAAATGTAACCCATTTGGCAGAAGTCAAAAAGTACTCATTGAAAGAATGAATGAATATCATAAATGCTCGAATAAAGGTATCAATGGAGTGTTGTAGGAATCTAGAGGAGAGACAACCAATTCCTCACGGCAACAGCCCACCTCCTCTCACAGAAGGTAACACAAGCTGGGTTTTGAAGAAAGAACGGAGAACACCCTCTAAGAAAAGGAAGGATATTCTACATGGCAACTGGCCTGCAATCTTCAAAAAAGTCAATGTCGGGCTTCCCTAGTGGCACAGTGGTTAAGAATCCGCCTGCCAATGCATGGGGTGTGGGTTCGAGCCCTGGTTCGGGAAGATCCCACATGCCATGGAGCAACTAAGCCCGTGGGCCACAACTACTGAGCCCACGTGCCACAACTACTGAAGCCCATGTGCCTAGAGCCCATGCTCTGCAACGAGAAGCCACCGCAATGAGAAGCCCACACACTGCAACGAAGAGCAGCCCCAGCTCACTGCAACTAGAGCAAAGTCCGCGCACAGCAACGAAGACCCAACGCAGCCAAAAATAAATACAATAAGTAAATAAACAATTGAAAAAGAAAAAAAAGTCAGTGTCATGAAAGACAAGGAAAGAACAAGGAACTCTTCGAGACTGAAGGAGACTAGAAAGACGTGACAGCTGGGTGTGGTGCTCGATTCTGAACTGGATCCTTTCGCTCTAAGGACATTATTGGGAAAACCAGAGAAACCTGGAGTCCATCGTTAAAGGTATATATAGCAGTTCTTTTTTAGTATTCTTGCAACTTTCCTACAAGTTTGAAATTGTTTCAAAAGAAGAAAAATGGTGGGAGGGGGAGGCTAGGAAAACACAAAAGGAACCAGAATTATATGAGTAAGTGTAATGCATTAAATAATCTGTGAATTAAATGCCCAATGAATAAAATACGAGGAAAAAGGACTACTTCTTCCAAATGTTTCTTTTCCCCTTGCTCTCCCATTCCTCCAAGAAAAACTTTGGGCCTATATCATCTTGGCTTAGAGTCAGGCCAAATATGGTCATTTTTCTTTAAGTGTAACACAGATAAACCCCCTGGATTACAGTGGAAACACAGCATGCAGCAGGACATCTGTCTATAAACTCTGTAGTAAATGACATCTCTCTTCTCCCTACAGAGCAGAGGCTTGATCCCCATGAATTGCTGTAACTCAAAACATACTTTTTACATAAAAATAATGATGGGGTTGGAAATAGAAAAAGTAAATCTTTGGACTGGATTGCTGTTGTGAGCCAAAGAGAATGATTAAATATAAAACGGCGGCGGGGGGGGGGGGGGGGGCGGGAATAGCACTGGGATATAAAGAAACAGATTGACATAGATTTTTTTTTTTTGAAACTGGAAGTTACAGGCAACATGCCTAGAATTTAGACACCAGTATTAAGGACCGAACGCTCTTCCAAGCGGCTACAGCTCCCGTGACAGGTCAAATATCATTACAGCAAACACCACAGCCACAAGAATTTCTGAGTAACCCAAAGCATACCTAACTAATGACTTCCTTAACTCAAGCAGTGTATGATAGCCAACAGCGTTCCCCATTTTAAACACATTAGTACAAACGTACAAAAGAAATACACTGACTATACAAAGGACTCACCAGAAGTTCCCTGATCTTCCATAATAAGGTACAAGTCAATTTTAAAAGACAGAAAAGAAATGAAATGAGTTTACATACAATTTCTCAGGGATACAGCTATGCACTGCACAACCAAACCACCAACAGGCAAGTGAAAGCAGAAGTTCAGTGCCACAGCAAGGGTCTATGGAGACATGCAGAGCCCCTTCCAAGTTCCCTACTCTCCTCTGTATGTGGAGTCCACCACGCTCTCTGGGATTGGTTGGTTTTGATTTAAATTTTCTTCCAAAGCAGTAACGTTGAGAAATTGCTTATTTAAAAAACATGAAGTTTCAACTGGTCCTGGGAAATGGTTAGATCTGGCAACACCGGCTCATATTCTCTGGTCAACCAACAGCTGGAGGAAAGCAGCTCCACCCACACTGGGCAGAAGCATGGCTGACCCTTTACCACACTCCCACCTCTGACCCTCAATGGCTTGTCTTTTGCCTGGTCCCTCAAAGCAGAGGATCTGCAACCCCAGCTTTGAAGAAATCCAGAACAACAACAGTGACGACAAAACACCCAACTTCAGAGGATACCAAAACTGAACTGTATCTTACACATTCTGCTCTAATAAGACTTCAGAGAGAAAGCATACGTTAATAACATTACGTATAATAAATTACACTCACGTTCTTCCAAAGGCATTCTCACAAGCGTCACTGGCGGAGGCAAAGCTTATCATTTGAAACCACTTTGCTGTGGAAGCAGGAATGCTTTGAAAGTCTCTTAGCTTACCAAAACGTGAAGTTGTTTGTTTTAGAAGCCCTCTACGTGAGTTCAAAACTAACCATCATAGTTATGTATATCTTACCACAATTTAGAAAAGAAAAAATAATAACCATCATAAACACATACATACTGTAATGGAAACAATTTAACAGACCTAACTGTCCTAAACTGTCAAAAGAATGACTATTTATTTACTATAAATTTATTTATTTATTTTTATTTATTTTTGGCTGCGTTGTGTCTTCGTTGCTGTGCACGGGCTTTTCTCTAGTTGCGGCGAGCAGGGGCTACTCTTCATTGCAGTGCGTGGGCTTCTCACTACGGTGGCTTCTCTTGTGTGCAGAGCACAGGCTCTGGGCACTCGGGCTTCAGTAGTTGTGGCACACGGGCTTAGTTGCTCCATGGCATGAGGGATCTTCCCGGACCAGGGCTCGAACCCGTGTCCCCAGTATTGGCAGGCGGATTCTTAACCACCGCGCCACCAGGGACGTCCCAAGAATGACTATTTTAATTTCTTTCTGAATATTTCCCAACTTTCCAGTTGCATACTATATAAAATCAGAACATCTTTAGTACCAGAGGGATTGTCCGTGGGCACACAACCATGCCCACGGACAAGTCACACACTTCCTGTGCCCCAGTGCCCTCACCAGTACAATGTGAAGAACAGCACAGACACCTCATGGGGTCACTGGGCAGATTAAATGAGTTAATATACAAGCAGCACTTCAGAACAGTGCCTACCACGTCATAAGCGCCATGTAAGAATTAAAAAGAAACAATCACTACTGCCCGGCCTTGTATTACTTGACACAATGATCTAAATTACTGATAAGTTATGTTCTCTTGTCGGAAGCATCCTCATCTCTGCCCTGGTCTGCAGAGTGAAACACTGTCTGTCTGATACAGTTTTCTACCCAAAGCACATTCCATTTTTATCAATTTAAGTTGCTGCCAAATCTCAAAAGCATTAATAAATGTACTGATATCTCAAATGGTTTATGGTAAACCACTCTCAAAAGTATTTAACAGAAAAGAATTAGGTCTAAGCCAGTATCCAAGAGATAGAGATTTATTGAAACAATTATCAAGTTTGAAGAATAAAATCCCCAATGCAGTAAAAACGTAGCATTCAAAAAAAAAAAAGAGAACGCCTCAATGCAGGAAAAGACAAGTACTATTTAAAGGTAGAGCCTGTAAGTGAATGAATGAATTAAAAAATAAATGAATGAACATCAAACTGGTGAGATGCTGATGATCACAAACTCGTGCTATCCTTAAAAACAACAACAACAAAATACTGCTTATACTTAAGAGTCAATGCCGAACTGTTCTGTCATATTACAGAGCCAGGTTAATAATGATGTATGAAAAATACTCAACTAGCGTTCCCTCAATGCTTCCCGTATGCACTGATGCATTTGTGCTTAATGTTGATGGCACGGTCCCCGCTCTGAATCTAAAATATAGTTGGGGAACAAAACTAACAGAGACCACTTTGTAACCTCTGAGTATCCGCTGTAAGAGTTCTCAGAGAGGTGCACCCAGCAGATGCTACAGTGTCCTCAAAGTGAGTGGGAACAGAATCCACACAGAGGAGGAAGCTCCCAGAGTAACAGCACTGCAGCCGTCCCCGTCCACCAGGCTACATGCAGCAAAGCGTAACACGCATAACTCAGGCTGCCTCCTAGCAAGCTGGGGTGGCTCCGTGGGGGTCTGGGGGGCTGTTTGCTATTTTTGGAAAAAAATACAGCAAGCGTTGTTCTGCTCAGCAATTCCCTAACCCTTCTCAAAACACATAGCAACACCACCTCCTCCGAGCACTCCCTGACCACTCCTTCCTCGGGCTTACACACCCGTTTCCCTTGATGGGTATTTATTTACACGTCTTTCCTCCACTGGACCAAGAGCTCCAAGAATGACGTGAAACCACGTGGTACTGCAGCCCCAGGTCTGCAGGCTCGGCGAACATCCCTGGAGTGAGAGAGGGATGGGAGGATGCCTCAGCCAGGGAAGGGTCCTACACACACAGGGAGGCACTGAGGCAGAGCCCACAGGTTCCAGCGCCAAGCTCCCCTGCACGTTGGTGCTGTGCAGCAGAAGGTAGAGCCTCTGTCCTCAAGGATCTTAGAGTCCACTCAGCCTCCAAAAAGCTGTCTGAGAAAGCACCTTAAGCGCTCTCTCGAGACAGCCACTCATTACCAGTAACGTGAAGAACATGAACCTTTAAATGAGGGGTAGTGGTTTTCAAAGATGCTGCAGGGCTGAGGACGTCAGGACACCATACAAAGAGCGAGCGAGCGAGAGTTCACTGGGTCACACGGAGAAGGGGAATCAACTTACTCATAAATCTCCAACGCTCCACTCCCTCTCTTGCTTACTGGCTGAGCAACTGCCATCTGGAAGGCTTAGCACATGAAAAGCATTATCGCGGTTCTGCTGGAATATTTCTGGTAGGCAGAGAACACAAGATGCCAGAACTTTAAAAAAAGAAAACTAAATCCTATAATTCCGATTACCTTATTTCACCTTTCTTTCCAGCCAATCCAAATTCCACCTGTTGTAGATAGGTACTATTAGAGAAACCTTGCACGTGCTTTGCTGAATCATTCAACGTGCAAAATCTCCACAAGGCCTCACATCTCCCACATTCTGATGGTCAGGCCTAAGCTGACTGGGCAAGCAAAGAGAGACCCCTTGCACACAACCTTCCAACTGAAAGACAGCAGAAAAGCAAGGCAGGCTGTGTTCAATTTCACGGAGCCCATGGCGGGCTCTGGTTAGGTCCACCTGAACACCCCCAAAGCCTGGGACCTTAACACGCATCTCCCACCCCTGGCTCCGGCTGGCTGTGCCTATATCCCTTAATGACCTCACCTGAGCTCTCATCTGTGGTTCCGTTGTCTGTCTTGTTCTCTGGCACCTCTGCCTGCCTGGGTCTCTGAGGGTCTTCAGGGGCTGCCCGGCCCTGCGGGGCCAGCATGAAGGAAGCCACCACTTCAAGGTTCAGCCTGGCTACTTTGCAGAAGCCAGGCCTGAGAGGGGCTCCTAGCTGTTTTGTTTTGAGACCTCAGGCTATGGAATCCGATAAAAATGTTCTTCAGTCTAGAGTCACAAAAAGCCCTTTTCCCCTAAAGGGACCCAGCAATCTGAAAGTGTCTTGCAAAGCATGTTCCTGCTCTAGTCTTCAGAGCCTTCCCTGAGGCAGGCATGTGGCAGGCTCCAAGTCAGACAGAAGGATACTGAGTCTCCGGGGGCCTGGCCCGTAACGGACCGTACAACAAACCAGGGCCTCCCTCATGCTGCCTTTTAGGTTTTCGTTTTTTTTAATTCAACAAGATCGCTTGGCACTGTCCGCGTCACCATCTGAGTCTACAGATGGGAAGGGAAATTGGAGCACAGGCGATCTCTGTGCTTCCCACCAGGTCCCCCCAGACACACTGCCCAGTAAGACCAGCTCACGCTAACCTGAGGGCAGCAGGGACTTCTCTTGCTGGCCAAACAAAATGTAAAACCATCCTCAACCCCTTCCGATCAAAAGTTTGTCAGCCTCTGACTGGAGGAAGCACCTACCTGTCGCTACCCTGTGTTTATTTTCCATTTCTTTAACAGCCTTGATGCCTCTGCTATCATATTCTAAAATCCCAGGTGCACAGGGAATGTTCGCACTTCTTCAAAATGTTAAAAAAAAAAAAAAAAAGCCACAACAAACGTGCATATCTGTATATGCTGCTTGGGTTTCAAAAACATAAATTATCTTCAGCCGGAATCAGAACTCAGCAACAGCTCCCTCCTGCCCACACCCGGCACGAGGGTCTCCTGCTCTAGGAGCCTGACAGTGGAACCCTTTACTGGAGTGACTTAACATCCTTGAGCTTCCAGTAGGATCACTATGTATGCTGTCATCCAAAATGAATAATTTTCAAAGGGGACACTATTAATCATTACATGGGGACTACAGGTATAAACCAAAACTGTTGCAGAAAACCAAGACCCAGTAAGCACTTTAAAGATGCAACCCTGGGTGCTGAGGTTACCATCAAAGTCGCATTAAATGGGTAGCCCTCACCCTCTCAAAGCTGATTGACTAGTGCAGTATACGAACAAATAATCACCCAAATAAGTAATGATGATCTAACCTAAGTATGATGGGTGCTGGGAAGGAAAAGTCCTGGGTGTTATGACAGAATATTTCAAGGCTTAACCGGATTTGGGGGGGTGGGGCAGAATCCCATGTGCTCTGGGAAGAGCATATGCAAAGGCTCTGAAGTAGGAAGGAATACCAGGGAGAAAAGAAAGGCCAGAGGGCCGGAGGGGGAGAGGAGGAAGGAGGGGATAAGGCCGCAAGGTAGGCACTGGAGAAGGAAATGATGACAGGGAGGATTTTAGGTGAGACCAAGTGCAGTGGGAAGCCGGGGAGATCACTCAAAGTCTGGACTGTCATGATCAGACCTGGGACTGGACCACTCTGGCTCAGGGCAAAGTGGACCACAGGCAGGTGAGAGACAGCAGGAGGCCAGGGCAGTCGGGAGGATGAAAGCTCAGACCAGGACAATGGTTATACAGATGGATTAATGAGGGCAGATGTGAAAAAAATCGAGATGTAACGTCCAACGATGCTGGTGATGGGGGAGAAGGTTGCCAAGATTCTGGCTCAGCCAGAAAAAAATGTGCCTGAACGTAAGACAGCAAAGCCAGTTCCTTACACAACCCTAAATTGCCTAGGCTTGCCTTGTAACCTTGTTCACACAGCCTCAAAAACCCTGAGCGACATAATGTTAAAATGAAATGCAAATGCTAAAGCTACCCTACCACAGTTTTCTCTCTCCCACAAATCAATGAATCTTTCAACAAATCTAAACAAGACAGATCTCAACAACTCAATATTCTCGGTTTGTCGTGACCTCCGCAGCTATGCCACCCAATAATACAGTTGAAAATGAAGTTATTAAGAGTTCTGAGTGACACGGGAAGTTTGCCTTTCATCTTTAGAGATGGCGTTCAAATTGCAGATCCTTTCTAGGATTGAAAATCTGTAAAATCACATCTGGTCCCCATTTATTTCGATGTTCATCACTTCGATGAACAGAATTAAAAATGACTGGTAGTCACCCTTTGAGAGGATATGATAAATAAATGGAAAGGAATCATTTTGGTTACAGTGGTTATACCGCCCTGTACCACTACCCCTAAAGATTAGCTTTTCGTGAAATATATCACAAATAGAAAATAGAACAGTGCCTAGCCTCTCCTCTGTATGTCAAGAATTCCCATGCACATAACTAAAAATGATCACAGTAAAAATTACTTACAACTTATATTCATGTCATACCCTCTAGTTTGCAAAGCTCTAACTTTTTTCGGTTACCTTGAAAGCACAAGCAGGCATATATGCACTTGACTATCAAGATTTTTCACAAGGGCCCTCCATGAGCCAACAAAGGAAAACTGCCTGGGACCAAAGTCTGGATTACAGTGTATAAAGTTTCCCTATCTGAGAGTGCTGTGACCCAGATCTCAAATAGTCAGATACTGTCAACTGACACATACATATGTGCCCTTTTTTTTTTTTTCCTTTTCTGAGTAACTGTATTCTTTGCAATATTCATTAAATGTGGTTTAATCTGTTTGTGATTATAACGTGTTTGTTATAAAAGCAGTCCACAAACAGGAGGGGAAAATATCTGTGTGGATGCTTTGTCTCAATTTGAATTTTTAAAAATACATAGTCACGGGGCTTCCCTGGTGGCGCAGTGGTTGAGAGTCCGCCTGCCGATGCAGGGGACACTGGTTTGTGCCCCGGTCCGGGAGGATCCCACATGCCACGGAGCGGCTGGGCCCGTGAGCCATGGCCGCTGAGCCTGCGCGTCCGGAGCCTGTGCTCCGCAACGGGAGAGGCCACAACAGTGAGAGGCCCGCGTACCGCAAAAAAAAAAAAAAAAAAAAAAAATATATATATATAGTCACCACTTTCTTATCTTACTAGACATACCCTAACTCACTGCAAAACAGAAAGGCCCTAGAACACAAAGGAGGGCTCGTGGTTCTGGAAGGGACATGCAAAACGGCATCAGAGCCTCTGCAGGTGGAGGTCAGAAGAGAGGTGGAGAGAAGTAAGGGACTAAAGGGGTTATAAACTCAACTGCGAGGAGTGGGAGAAGAGACAATAGATGCCCAATCTTTGGAAAGTCCTGTAGGTCTGAGCTAGAACGGATCACAGAAGTCAGGACGACAGCACTGAGGCCTTCCTCCACAGCCAGGCTTGCTGAGCTTTCAGGGAGAGGGGTAAAAGGAGGACGGGAGCACAGCAGAGAGAAAGCCAAGTAAAATCAGGCAACTCCCGTCACCCCAAATCTCCGCCGTCAGGCCCCACTCCCTAACCAGCACATCTTCCCACATCAGAGAAGTGGGAACAAATTAGTTCACGTTGGGCTAATGGTTTACAGCTAACTAAGCACTCTCACATTTTCTTATATTTAGTCATTCATGCATTCAAAACAATTTCTGGAATGCCTTCTAAGAGCCAGGCCCTGCCAAGACCTGGAACGAAACCCCATTCAGGTGCTGTCCCACAAGGACCTCAAAGACCAGTGGAAACGGGCCCCCTAACCGAATTGGCACCAAAGACAACCACTGTGGCAAGCACCCCATGCAGGTGCAATTCCACCAGCCTAATCCCTACACAAGGGAGGGATTTACTGCCTTTACTGCCTGATGTCTTCATCTTTTCACCATTGTTTAAAATGGTTCCAAGGGTGGACCTAGCTAGACAGCACACAATCCATGTGATTTGATAGCTTGTAAAAGTCACGATGGCCAGCTTGTATTTTAACCATTTAAACCCACCTTTGATGTATCCTTTTAAAAACAAACAATTTGCTGTGAATCAAAGACAATGAGGTAAAAAAACAGCGCGTTAAAAGGGAAAAAAAGAGACTACAAAACAAAACAGATTGCCCAGAACCACTCAAACTGAGAAAGGCGGAGTGCCAGGCTGCAACTTTGCAGCTAAGAGCATCCCACAGCCCTCCTCTATATATGCCATCCAACTGGCCAGAAGCAAGACATATCAGCTCCTTCTCTTCTGTATTATGGTAGATTTTGGTGTATTTTTAATGGTTTTGAAAATGTTTCTGAAAAAGAGCTGTAAGGCATTTATGCTGAAGACAAAACAGCTAAATGGGATATAGTTAAATGATGGGGTGGGGCGGGGGCAGAGAAAGTTTAGCAAAGAGTTCTCAAAGGCTGTAATTCTAGAACCAGCTCTTGTAAGAACAATTACAGCAGCGCTAGCGGCAGCTACCCAGGTCCTGAGAAAAGTGCTTCGCACTCATGGCCTCTTTGCTTTTTACAACTTTTAATGGTAGATACCACACCTTTGGTAGAAGGTAGACAGAAATGGTGGACACATCATTGAAAGCAGAGGTAAGTGCAAAGTTACAGTCAGAAAACATAAATAAGCTCACAATCTGGGGCCAGTTCCCAAGCCCCTATTCGCACAGGGTGACGGGGAGAGAACACAGTGACACCTGCATACACCACAGACTGCATCACAGCAGAGGACCCCTGAACTTAGGGAACCCGACTTTTATAATGGACATCATATATGCCTATCCCTTTGCTCCATACAAGTATGGCTGGGGAACAGACTGTGGATGAGAGGTGAGAAATAGGCAAGGTCCCTATAACGGAGTTTAGCTTTAATCCTGTCCAAATTAAGAGCCATTTAAGAATTTAAAGTAGGCAATGTGACACAATCAGATTTACCACTGGAGAACTCTCCCTGCAGGAGAATGGAGCATTGGGGAAGGAAGGGAGTACTACAATCCTACAAGTGAAAAATGCTGCAAATATCCTTGAAAAGGTGCTCCAGAACAAAGGCAGTCAGTACGTCAGCTTGCAAGACATACAGAAACACGAGAAATTTATGGAGACCTGTTTTCCGACATACTCACTTTGCCTGTGAGGATTAACTGAGACTCAGAAAGCTTAAGATGAGTCAGGGTAACATAGCTAGAAGGTAACAGAAGTGAGATTCAAACCCAGACCTTGTGATGCCAAGTCCCACTACCCTCCATTATTCAAAATCCTATTACGGAAAACATACCGGCTTCTGCTAGGGGAAGGGGATATGGGGGTGATAAACAGGTCTTCCAGGTATTCCTGGAGGTTGTCAGCTCACATGGGAAGGGAAAAGGGACATACTAGTGGCTGGTAATTCTGCCTAGCTATAAGGATATAGGTTCTCCTTGGGTCATAGGGCTCAAAACTCGAATGAAAGAACAGAACTAGCCTGCTCTAGGAGACAGCAGTGATGCATCTCTATGTGGCGGTGGAGTTCTACTCCCAAGTCTTTTGTTAGCCCCTTCCTAAATCCACCGGACAAAATTTTAAGTGAGAATGCATTCAGAATGGTGAAGAAACGTTTATATGTGAATACTTGGCCTTGGCCTTTATTTCCTAAAACTACTTACAGAGGTATGCAATAAAATAACATTCCATATAAAAATGATCTCACTTCATCTGTGTATTTAAACTAGCTAACACTTCACATACATAATTAAAAGAAAGTAAAGTAACTGTATTAAGAAACTGAAAAGAATTTGGTTGGCAGCCTCTTCATTTTGATAACAAACATACCGGATTCAAGAATCAAAGGTAGGGGCTTCCCTGGTGGCGCAGTGGTTGAGAGTCTGCCTACCGATGCAGGGGACGCGGGCTTGTGCCCCGGTCGGGGAAGATCCCACATGCAGCGGAGTGGCTGGGCCTGTGGGCCATGGCCGCTGAGCCTGCGTGTCCGGAGCCTGTGCTCCGCAACGGGAGGCCACAGCAGTGAGAGGCCCGTGTACCGCAAAAAAAAAAAAAAAAAAAGAATCCGCCTGCCAATGCAGGGGACACGGGTTCGAGCCCTGGTCCTGGAAGATCCCACATGCCACAGAGCAACTAAGCCCGTGCGCGACAACTACTAAGCCTGCACTCTAGAGCCCGTGAGACACAACTACTGAAGCCCGCGCGCCTAGAGCCCGTGCTCTGCAACAAGAGAAGCCACTGCAATGAGAAGCCCACGCACCGCAATTAAAGAAGCCCATGCGGAGCAACGAAGACCCAACGCAGCCAAAAATAAACGTTTTAAAAAAAGAATCAAACGTAACTGCAGGCAATTACTTTTTAAATGGGGTTCATTATTTTGAACATGAGTGATCGAGTTCATTTATTAACATAAAAGTGAACAAATGACTTACTTGGCTTCAAGGGGACAGTAACAGAGGTTCAGCACCTGCACGTCTTTTGGTCTCCCTGGGCTCAATGGGGACCAGCTGGATTGCGGACACTAGTCTGAGGTTTCTTAGCTCAGTCTGCAAGGTCCCAAGGTCTCTGAGCAGTCCTTGCCAGCCGGGGTTACCCTCTTGCTTGGCAGGGAGCTCCCAGCTCCACATGAGAAGCCTCCACCCTCACCACCATCACCACCAGGTTCCTCCACCAGGAGTGAAAGGCACAGATGATACTTATCACACTAACAAATGTCTGAATCCACTCAGCTTAACGATCACCCACTTTATAGGCCACTTTTTAAAAACATCTTTATTGGAGTATAATTGCTTTACAATGGTGTTAGTTTCTGCTGTAAAACAAAGTGAACCAGCTACGTGTATAAATATATCCCCATAGCCCCTCCCTCTTGTGTTTCCCTCCCACCCTCCCCATCCCACCCCTCTTGGTGGTCACAAAGCACCAAGCTGATCTCCCTGTGCCATGCGGCTAATTCCCACTAGCTATCTATTTTACATTTGGTAGTGTATATAAGTCCATGCCACTCTCTCACTTCGTCCCAGCTTACCCTTCACCCTCCCCGTGTCCTCAACTCCATTCTCTATGTCTGCATCTTTATTCCTGTCCTGCCCCTAGGTTCATCAGAACCTTTTTTTTTTTAGATTCCATATATATGTGTTAGCATGCAGTATTTGTTTTTCTCTTTCTGACTTACTTCACTCTGACAGACTCTAGGTCCATGCACCTCATTACAAATAACTCAATTCCATTTCTTTTTATGGCTGAGTAATATTCAATTGTATATATGTGTCACATCTTCTTTATCCATTCATCTATTGATGGAAACTTAGGTTGCTTCCATGTCCTGGCTATTGTAAACAGAGCTGCAATGAACATTGTGGTACATGACTCTTTTTGAATGATGGTTTTCTCAGGGTATATGCCCAGTAGTGGGATTGCTGGGCCATACGGTAGTGCAATTTTTAGTTTTTTAAGGAACCTCCAGACTGTTCTCCATAGTGGCTGTATCAATTTACATTCCCACCAACAGTGCAAGAGGGTTCCCTTTTCTCCACACCCTCTGCAGCATTTACTGTTTGTAGATTTTTTGATGATGGCCATTCTGACTGGTGTGAGGTGATACCTCATTGTAGGTTTTTTTTTTTTTTTTTTTTTTTGCAGTACGCGGGCCTCTCACTGTTGTGGCCTCTCCCACTGCAGATCACAGGCTCCGGACGCGCAGGCTCAGTGGCCATGGCTCACAGGCCCATCCGCTCTGCGGCATGTGGGATCCTCCCGGACCGGGGCACGAACCCGCGTCCCCTGCATCGGCAGGTGGACTCTCAACCACTGCGCCACCAAGGAAGCCCTCATTGTAGTTTTGATTTGCATTTCTCTAATGATTAGTGATGTTGAGCATCCTTTCATGTGTTTGTTGGCAATCTGTATGTCTTCTTTGGAGAAATGTCTATTTAGGTCTTCTGCCCATTTTTGGATTGGGTTGTTTGTGTTTTTGATGTTGAGCTGCATGAGCTGCTTGTATATTTTGGAGATTAATCCTTTGTCACTTGCTTTGTTTGCAAATATTTTCTCCCATTCTGAGGGTTGTCTTTTGGTTTTGTTTATGGTTTCCTTTGCTGTGCAAAAGCTTTTAAGTTTCATTAGGTCCCATTTGTTCATTTTTGTTTTTATTTCCATTTCTCTAGGAGGTGGGTCAAAAAGGATCTTGCTGTGATTTATATCAAAGAGTGTTCTTCCTATGTTTCCCTCTAAGAGTTTTATAGTGTCTGGCCTTACATTTAGGTCTTTAGTCCATTTTGAGTTTATTTTTGTGTATGGTGTTAGGGAGTGTTCTAATTTCATTCTTTTACATGTAGCTGTCCAGTTTTCCCAGCACCACTTATTGAAGAGGCTGTCTTTTCTCCATTGTGTATTCTTGCCTCCTTTATCAAAAATAAGGCGACCATATGTGCGTGGGTTTATCTCTGGGCTTCCTATCCTGTAGGCCACTTGTTTAAACCTTTGGATGGCTGCCCAATGCACACAAGCTGCCACACTGCACAACCCAGGGAGCAAGCACTATGCATGTCCTGGGGAGTTATACAGTTCACAACCTGTGTAGCTATGTGTGGCAGCGACCAATATTCCCCCTCAAAATCCACTTCCTGACCCATGAGTTTTTTTATGTAATCCGTGAATCCCCAGATTTCAGCAGTCATCATGGATCTCAATTGATGGCTGCAGGAAGTTAACCATTTTCACATATCATTATGTGAATGAAAAATATTATTTAGAATTTGTTTCTAACTGCCAGTAAGATTCACACTGGAAACACCAGGAGCGGCGCTTCAACATCTAATGTATTTGAGCCCTGAGAGCCCTCTCTCCATCAAGAAACTTAATGTCAGGCCTAATTACCACACAGACATATTAGTCTTTTGATGGGGGAAGAACTAAATACCTACTGCAGATAACCGGTAAATACACTTTTACAGATACATTTTAAAAAACACATACCCACAGAAATTATTGTTCTGAACAAATGTCCTTCCTTGGCTCTCATCAGCTGCACGACTGTTCATTATAAACGCTTCTCTAAATTGCCTATACCAGCTTGAAGGCGATCTCAGTGTCATTCTCCAAGAGGCTGGTTAACTGACTGCTTGAAAACAATTCATTCCACAAGTATCAAAAAGCACACAGAGGGGCTTCCCTGGTGGCGCAGTGGTTGGGAGTCCGCCTGCCGGTGCAGGGGACGCGGGTTCGTGCCCTGGTCCGGGAGGATCCCACATGCCACGGAGCGGCTGGGCCCGTGAGCCATGGCCACTGAGCCTGCGCGTCCGGAGCCTGTGCTCCGCAGCAGGAGGGGCCACAGCAGTGAGAGGCCCGCGTACCGCAAAAAAAAAAAAAAAAAAAAAAAGCACACAGAAAGTCTCTTCCCCAGTCCAATTCAACAGAGCCAGGCTGCTTCTGAGATGAGCTGTTCCTGCTCTTCCTCAGCTGCAGCCCACTGCCTTGACATGGACTTTCCCATCTCTCTCCTTTCAGGGCCAGACATCTGACAATCTCTGCACCTTGCCCTGTGTGTGCCCTCTGGGGCTGCCCAGGCTCCCAATAACCTGTGCTCTCCTCCACGGCCCCCAAGAATTCTGAATCCTGTCGCTCGGCACTCTCAAAATCAGCCACCCACGTGTGTCAGCTCTGCGTCTTACCTCAATTAGGATGCAACAATTCTTGGTGAGGATGTGCTGGTCTCCTTGGTTCCCTGGAGTCGCATTGACCAGTGGCACAGCTGTGAAGTGCCTGAGAAGCCCTCATCAGGTCTTAGAAACCTGAGAAGGAAGCTCTGAGGAGCCACCCACTGTCGCCTTCCTAAACACATTTGTAGGTGAGGCCCTGGTGATTATGTTCTAAACAGGACACATCTGAACACATTTAACAGGCTATGTATTCAACTTATATACAGTACACCTGTGTCTGGTCTTATTCGCTTTTACCCTACTTGCAGGGTAATACATTAGCCTCAGCAGCACAGCAGGCAGCATGGGCGCCATGTTTGTCTGTTCTCCTCACCCCAAAGTCCAACGGCGGTGGCACTGAGGGGCCCAGACGGAAGCTGCACGTGCTGCTTTATGTTTGCGGCACAGCTGTGCAACCTATGCTTTGGGGACCTGCTACTGCATAACAAGTGTAGGTGAGGTTGCTCTTTGCCCCAGGGAGACACATCACCTCATCCTTCAAGGCTGCTCACCACAGACACAACCCTAAGAAATGGCCCGAGTCAAGAGCATTTTCCGCCCACCCAGCAAGACATGGCGAAGCACAAGAGACCCACTGAGGAGTGTCTCCGGACATTCCTCAATTTACACGACTGTCCTTATGGGGTTCCTGGTCCCAAAAACTCCTCCACATGAGCCGCCCTACACTCTTCATGTCATGGGTTACAAAAGCAGCAGTATTATGCCCCTCATGGGAAAGGTACTTTGAAACACTCCAGAGTTAATTGTTCAACAGCACAGTCTGGGATCCCCCCAAGCATATCCTTCCCTCAATACAGTGGCCCAATACCACCTCTGCTTCTCCTCTCCCTTTCTGTTTCACCTCCCCCACTTTTTGAAACTTTTCTATATTTAGAAATACACAAGAAATAAAAAATAAACTACATATACATAAATATACACACATTTACATATATATACATACACACACACACACACACACACACTCACATATATATAGTGTACAAGATAAAAGCTATTCTCAATCTGGGCAAAACTCTAGTTCCAGAAATCTTCATCTATATAACTGAAGGAAGAGAAACCACTTACGATAGTTCAGAAAATGAAAAACAAGACAAAAATCCACTTGACAAATACACTCTGAAAAGAACTAACTTCGGGGAGGGAAGCTGCTTTCTTTTACTATAATGTCAATGATTTTTCAGACTTATATTTTTTTTTATTTCCCAAGCAGTGAAAAGCAATTTAAAATGCAAGATTCCTTAAAGTTCAGCAGCCAATAAAACACCATTTGTAACAAAAACTTGTAAGCATCTAAATATAAATTCAGTTAGAAAATTTGTAATTACAATCAGAATAAATTATATATTAATAAATTAAACTTTATAAAAATACCTACTTGTGTATAACAAATTTTTGCAGAGGGGCCCAGATGAATGCTAATCTTGTTCCTAAACGGAGAAAATTAATATAGATGGCCAACAGGCCCATGAAAATATGTTCAATATCGCTAATTAGAGAAATGCAAATCAAAACTACAATGAGGTATCACCTCACACCAGTGAGAATGGCCATCATCAAAAAGTCTACAAATAATAAATGCTGGAGAGGGTGTGGAGAAAAGGGAACCCTCGTATACTGTTGGTGGGAATGTAAATTGGTACAGCTACTATGGAGAATAGTACGGAGGTTCCTTAGAAAACTAAAAATAGAATTACCATATGATCCTGCAATCCTACTCCTGGGCATATATCCAGAGAAAACTCTTAATTCAGAAAGATACATGCACGCCAATGTTCATAGCAGCATCATTTACAATAGCCAACACTTGGAAGAAACCTAAGTGTCCATCAACAGATGATAAAGAAAACATGGTATTTATATACGACGGAATATTACTCAGCAACAAAAGAGAATGCCATTTGCAGCAACATGGATGGAACTAGAGATTATCACACTAAGTGAAGTAAGTCAAAGACAAATATCATATGCTATCACTTATATGTGGAATCTAAAAGAAAGATGTAAATGAACTTATTTACAAAACAGAAATAGACTCACAGACATAGAAAACAAACTCATGGTTACCAAAGGGAATGGGGGGGAGGGGGGAGGATAAATTAGGATTCTGGGATTAACAGATACTGACTACTATATATAAAACAGATAACAAGGACCTACTGTACAGCACAGGGAACTATATTCAATATCTTGTAATAATCTAAAATGGAAAAAATCTGAAAAAGGATAGATATATATCAAGATATGTATAACTGAATCACTTTGTTGTACACCTGAAACTAACACTGTAAATTAATTATACTTCAATTAAAAAATGGTTATTAAAAAAGAAAATTACTTTAGATTCAACTAACTTATTTCAATTAATAATTACTGGGTACTTGCTATATTTTAGGTATTTTTCCAGGCATATTTCTGTTATTAGAATTTTTATTTTATTAGAGCTGTAATATTCTGCATATACTACCATTAAAAAAAACCAAAAAAACAGGTAGGTTCGTGGCCTCAAAATGACCCTCTAGGCAAGACACGAGAAATGTTGGCATTTGTGATAAAGAAACAGAGGGCTGATCAGGTCATGCCAGCAATGGACATGGTGAACAGCTGCAGCTAAACGTGAGAAGTAATCAGGTCCAGGAGGCAGGGGAATGCAGCAGCTGCCCCAGCTAGAAAACTAAACTCTCAGATAGATCTAGTTGCCGAAGGAAAGTGTGGAGACGCAGTCTCCTCCAGTAGGTGAAGCACCAAAGGAAACAAAGTTTGACGTGAGAGAAAAGCACTATTATACAGACAGCGCTTCCCTAATAAGGAAAGTTGAGGTTCCCGGACTCCGACAACACCTTTCCCGGCTGATACTGAATCAAAAGCCAACACCTGTCCCAAGTAGTCATCTATTCCACACCTGATTCCAAGGTCAGCAGTCACGGAGCGCTCACCCGGCTCAGGCTTGGCACATGTATCATCGCATTGCATCTTTAGTTATCCCAGAGGTAGGCTTACTGTTACCCACTTTTTGCCCAAAAGAAACAGTCCGGAATGATGACATAACTGTCCATGGTCACACAGCTTAGAAGTGCCAAGGCCAATATTTGAACCCAAGTAGTCTCACTCTTAACCACTATCTTAAACACTGCAATATTCTCTACCTAGCTTGGCTGGGGTGGAGGTGTGGGGATAAAAAGCAAATGTACCGGATTTGTTTTCTTTTTAAATGTCACCTCATACTATCTGGAGTACATCAGTGCAAACCAAATAACAAATACCACGGGTATCCACTTTCAGTAATAAAAAACCCAAGTAGGACACATGAATTCGTAAGTTAATTCGTAAGTTCATCACCACAGAATCTTCCAACACCTAATAGTTTGTTTAAATGAAATATGAACAATATTAGAGATGACAAAGAATTTCAGATAATATCTATGCCATCAAGATTAATCTATTCAAGATGCAACTTCACGTGCTATATAATTGGAAGCCTTTGCGTCTCTGCTAACTTAAAAGCCACATATGGAATTCATATGAAGAAGGAGTTTTCGAGTCTGCTCATTCCAAAGGCAAGAGTAATGCATAATAAATAACCTGAATACTTACTTAACATAAGCAAGTTGATGTTAATCAAAATGACTGTGCCAAAGCTGTTTAGTAGAACCAAATGCGGTCAAAGCACTGGGACTTGGAAACTTGGGCAATTCAGCCAGCACACAGCCTACTAGGCCAAATGCCGACTTCATCCTCGTTCAACGCGTAAATGGTACACAGAAACCTTCTCCACCGTCCTCAGCACGACATCAAATCCTCCAGGACACCCGCCGTCCCCTCTGCACGCTCTTCCCACGCAGCGAGGCCGGGAACCGCGGAAGCCACGGAGACGCGTGGAGGACACGGAGACGCGCCGAGCCCAAAGAGACGCTCTGCGCCCAGAGCACCAGCTGTGGCTGCTTTATAAATTGGGGGCTTTGCGGAAAAGTTTGGATGGAAAGAAAAAAAAAGTATTCCACTATTAAGAGGGGGAAAAAGGTGAGGAGAGGGGCAGGTAAAACTAGAAGCCTAACTGATTTTTGAGGTCCGTTTCAACATATGTTTTGAGATTATATAATCAAGAATGCAAAAGACCAATTAAAGGATAGTTCCAATACTTGAGCACGAAAAGACCTGCCAAAGAACACTCAGTTAAATATTTGCAAAGCCATTCCTGTTGAAAATAATTCCAACCTTCTGTGCTTTCATCAGCAGGTTAACGTTTTTAAAGAGTAAGAAAGAGATTTAGTTACCCCCAAAGCAAAAAGCCCTATCTTCTCCGTTCTGGAATTAGATTCACAGAAAATGGGGGGCGGGGGTAAGGATGGGACTCAATAGCAAGGATATTTGAAATTAAAAAACTGCATTCTGGGCTTCCCTGGTGGCGCAGTGGTTGAGAGTCCGCCTGCCGATGCAGGGGACACGGGTTCGTGCCCCGGTCCGGGAAGATCCCACATGCCGCGGAGCGGCTGGGCCCGTGAGCCATGGCCGCTGAGGCTGCGCGTCCGGAGCCTGCGTGTCCGGAGCCTGTGCTCCGCAACGGGAGAGGCCACAACAGTGAGAGGCCCGCGTACCTCAAAAAAAAAAAAAAAAAAAAAAAAAAAAAAAAAAAACTGCATTCTGAAGGTTCTTAGCAATAATTAATGATCTGTTGGTGCCTCCAGCTAGGCTGCAGTAATTTCATAATTCAAAAGAGTTTATTTTCTAGTCTTCATCTAAGAACCAAAAAAGCAAGAATAGTGTTTTTTTCCTGCTTATGTCTTAGGTACTAAGACTGATCTCTGGTTTTTATTTTTAACTTACAAAAAGTTTCATTTAGCTTGCGTATTTATAGGATACTGTAATGAGGAAATTTTAATCTTTTATTGCAAATAAAATTGTTTGGAGGTCATATGATCATTTAGGTAGTTTTTCTTTCTTTATCCAAAGAAAGCATATATCTACTCATAAAAAAAATCCAAGGATATAAATCAATATTTAATATGCATGAAGGATATACACTGATAATATATATTTTAAATATCCAAGGATATATGTCAATTTTAAATGGAATGTATGTATTTCACAAAATGTAAAAGATATTTCAGTCCTCTTTTTAGTGAAAGCAATCCTTTTATTTCTAAAATATTGACTCTATATCTTAAAAAACGATGAATGAGTAAAACATTATTTTCAAACTTTTATGCAATTGTTTCAGAGCCTCACTGGAGAGCAACTTTAAAACTCTCAAAGCATACAGTAAGAATATTAGGGATTATTAAATCTTTGCAGACTTGCAAAAACCTTAAATGCCACATATCATCTAGCCACCTCTTCATTCAATTTATTCTTTCAAAAACCCCAACAGACAAAGCTAAAAAGAACTGGTACCAAAAAAAACACTACTTTCCATAGGATTCCAGTTATGAGATTAGAAAAAAAAATAGAGTAGAATTTCTCACATGAGTTGCCATGTGGGCAGTTGCTGTCCATCCTTGAATAAGCAGGCACCAACAATGAAACAGGTGTTCAGAAAGTTCCAACTACATTTTTCTAAGTAAAGGTCATGTTGAAAAACATTTAAAGCTAAGAGCCTGGGTTTTTGGGGGGTTTTGTTTTTCAATTACTTAACACTATAACTCCTTCCTTTAAAAGTACAGGGTTTTTCAAATGCCTAAAGCAGATTTATTGATTTTTTTTCCTTGTGTGAAATTGATGTTTATTCACAAGGTGTTTGTTCTGTATGTTGAAACACTTATTCTAAATGTTGTCCTGAGGGGGGATATACTGGTGAAGTCAGAAGAAATGCTTAAAAGCTAGTGATGGAAAAGCACATTCTTCCTTTACAAAGTTAAGTGACTGCGGTTTGCTAAATTTGAATCCTTGTAAGTGACTACCACTGAAACTCTAAAATGGGCTGTTTGTTTGTTTGTTTTGGGGTGTTTGTTCACTGCTCTCAGAGCACTTGACTGAGTCTCTACTTTTAATATAATTGAACTGAAAGTTACTGGAATGTGGTGAATTTCTTTTCCTTAAAAAACAAGGTATATTAATGTTGCTGTATTGTTTTTACAATAAAAAAGTATAAAGAAAGTACCCTATTCTAAAAAATGCATCAAATAAATGGATTCATTCCAAATTGAACATAATCAATAGTAACTTGAAGGAAGAGGAGATGGGGGAGGTGTAGAGGAAGAAACCCACTGATAGATTTCCTAAGTATTTCAGGTTGACTTTCTGTTCGCCTGAAATCCAATTTTCCAAAGCATTTTCCCTTTTAAACCTAAGATGTAATTATTCACTGGGCCTGGGGGTAGCAATTTTTCATAAATTGGGGGTACCCCTCTTTTTTCCCAACAGAAAACAGAACCTGGAGTCGGCAAGAATCTGAACACATCCCCCCAATCATTTTACCTCTAGAGATTCACCCATCTTGCTAACAGGTTTCAGCTTATAAATGCATGTCTTCCTGCAAATTACTTAAAAGCAGTGTTCCCCAAAGTGAGATTCCCTGGTGACCTGGGGTGCCAGAGGAGACAATTTTAGAATACAGTATTAAATAACCTTAAATAAGAAAGTCATTTCCTTTTCAACTCTCTTTTAATCCTCTGGTCTAGTCAAGGAGAAAGTCTCCATTTGATCCCAGGATGCTGAATACTTTGTACACTTGTTAACTTCCACTGTAACAAAGGAAAATAAGCCTCCAAGTCAGGCCTGCCAGCAGGCACCAAGAGCTACCTGGAAGTTAACAAGCCATATTACTGTCATTGTATGTATCTGAATAGTGATATTTTTCAAGTTTCCTTTTTAAATAAATGTATTTAAGGTTTAAAAACGGAGTCGATTTAAAGGGAAAGAATACGTTTGAAATGGTCCAGATCCTTGAAACTGAAAATGAGATCAGTGGACCAGAAGCACCAGCCTCACCCGGGAGCGCGTTAAGGTACTGGATCTTCGGCCCCTCTCACACCTACCGAATCAGAATCTGCATTTGAAACGAGTTTCCCACGTGACTTAAATTTTACAAAACTCTGGGGTGGCACAACAGTTTGTCCAAAACCATGCAGGCAGTTTGCAAACGCCTGAGCTTTGAGATTCGCTGCTTCGGTTTATCAGGTGGCCATCCTTCAGACCCTCAACGAAACCAACTAGCGGAGAGCTGACGACAAGGAGAAAACTCAGTGCTTTCCCCACGGGGGGTCACAAACCATCAGTGGATTGTGAGGTCAGTGAGTGGGTCTAAAGTGGCAGCGTTGGGGATGCTACAGTAAGCTAAAATGACTTTAAGCATGCTCCTATGATGTCCTATCCGGCCACATAAATCATCTTTTTTTTATATTTTTGCGGTACGCGGGCCTCTCACTGTTGTGGCCTCTCCCGTTGCGGAGCACAGGCTCCGGATGCGCAGGCCCAGCGGCCATGGCTCACGGGCCCAGCCGCTCCGCGGCACGTGGGATCTTCCCAGACCGGGTCATGAACCCGCGTCCCCTGCATCGGCAGGCGGACTCTCAACCACTGCGCCACCGGGGAAGCCCATAAATCATCTTTTTTACTAACGAATACTACAGTAAAAATTCTACCTAACCCTCCCCTTCATCCCTCCTCTCCCCGTTCAAGGGCTGGGGCTTTCTGCACATCTTCAGCATGGGAATGAGTGCCAAGGCTCCTTGGACCTACTGAATTAACATGTCCTGGCCTTTTCTCCCAGAGTTGAGCCCCGTTAGAGAGAGAATTATGCTTTGGAAATAGGGCAGCCCAGGTCTTCTGCATCAGGTGATAGTGCTGGAAGCAAAAGAGCACAGCTCTCAGGGCAGCCCAGTAACGCTTCAAAGGAGAAGCCAGGCAGTCACTCATTCCCAAGATAGATGGCCCAATTAGTCAATGATCCAGGTAGTTCAGGCCAAAATCCTACTCCTTCATCAGTTGGAAAGACATCCAAGGGGAAAGCCTGAATTACCTGTGTTGCTGACTCAGTGTTCACCTTCACAGCCTAAAGACTGTGTCGGAAATACAGAGGAAAACAATGACCAAAATATACAGGACTTATGACACCATAAAAGCTAAATATATATACTTATAGCCATCTAGGCATTTCCACAATATCCCGATTTAACAGGTTTTAATAAAATGTTTCTATTTCTCCCCGGTGCTAGGCCTAACACCAGAGTCCAACATCAGAAACTCAACTTCCCAGTACAAAACACCGATATGAGACAGTTTCGTTTTGCAAAGAAAATGAAGAAGAGTGAAGCTAACGGGTAAAGAAAAATGGGCAAATTAACAACAAACAATAGACATGAATTCATGGTCTGGTATCCATGATAAGAATTACATGCTATTCATTACAATGAAAAGAATATTGTGAACATTTGTTAGACCTTTTTTTTTCCTTTAGTTATTTTAGGAATGTACTTATGTAGGCAGAACATTACAGAGAACAAAAAATACATGTTACAATGTAAGATTACTGTAATGGTTCTGAAAGAAGTCAAGAAAAAAAAAACACCAAATGAAATTATGGGTGTTGAGGAGAATAGAGTAATAATTGCTAATACCTATTGATTAGTCTAAGCCGTTTAGAATATTAACTCCTCTAATCCTCGTGACTGTGAGGTAGATGTTGGGTCTTAATATTACTGATAACAACGTTAATACTACAGCTAAGAATGCCATTTTGCAGATGGGGAGACATGCCCTTAAGTAGCCTAAGATCACAAGCCTGCGAATGGAGCTGGGTAAAAATCCAGACATACTCAAAACCCAAACTCCTTAACACCAGACTTCTGCCTGCCTACCACCAGAGCGCCAGAATGCCCAACCCAGCATAAACCTTCTATCACTCTCTAATACTAGACCCTATAAAGAATTTTCCTTGAAGGTCAGTGACTGTGGAATCTTCACAAGTTAAGGGACTGAGCTATATTGATAGGACTGTACCTTAAAACAGGAAAACTGAGTTTGGGCATTAAATGCTTCAGGAGTGATTAGAACTACTCACTTGGCAGAATTAAGTTTTAAGGCTGCTTTGGGGGAAATATTAACAGTTGGGGGAAATTTTTGTTGGAAGCAAAACATTATACTTTGAGAAATGCTTAAGTCAAGTATCCCTTTTATTAGGATGACTTAAGTACAAAGCATTAAAATAGCTGGCCTGAATATTTATTAGAGCAACAGCTGTTCCCTCCAGATTTTTAGAAATTCAGGACTAAGCGCCAACTATAATTTAGAAAGCAATTTTTCAACAAGTAAAAAGAGCCCTATGTCTTGCAATACTTATCCAAATAGTAAATAGTAGCTGGAAGAGGTATAGAACATCACTATGCCTTTTCAATGAGAAGAGCCAAAATGTTTGGCCAAACACTTCCAAATACCATTGCTATTTTGTTATTGAGGTTGGTGATTACGTTACTTAAAAATTATACCTTACATTTCATAATTAACAATCCTTTATGTACAGACAGATAATACCATAGCGCTAACCACAGGGTGTGTACGCCATTCTGGGTATGTTTGTTTAGGAGTGCTGATAACTATGCCCCAGTAAAACATCTCAGAGAAATCATTTAGATTTTTATTCAAAATTTTCTTTCTTTCAAAAGATTTCCACTTTAGGTGCCTAGCCATAATTTAATACCTCATTTTTTTGTTTCTAAAAGGGGTAGACGAAAAGGAAGACATCAGGGGGAAAAATGAAAAACTTTTTGTGCACACTCTGAATGTTCCACATTGAAACTTTTCTTTGTAAGGAAAACTGACAAATACCAGGTTTGGGTCTCCTGTGTTTGCTTTACTGTCAGCTCTCCGTGACAGTGCTGCAAACTTGGATACGAGAAAAGAAATGTCCCTGCTTGGCATGACAGCAGAGGGAAGTCAACGGAACTGCCACAGAGGTGCAGAAAGCAACTCCCCTTCTTCCCACCCCCAGATGAAGATACTCAGGGCTGGGGGCATGGAAGGAAGCCTCTGGAAACAGCCTGAAAGGAAGGGCACCTTGGACAGGGAGGCTGGTTTGTGAAGGGGAGGACCGTTTGCTGTCTTGCAGCTGTGTTTAGACCCAGTCCACTGTGCTAAAGTGTGCAGGACAGCAAGGGCAAAGGAACAAATGTCTATTTCTTCAATGTTCCTGTCGAATAAATAACTAGCTCCTATCCCAATGTGATGCTAATTTTTAGCCTACTAATTGCAGCACAAGAGGTTCTCTTTAGCAGAGATTTTCTCATTTTGCTTTTAGGGCTTTCAGGTTTAAAAATAAACTGGCATTTATGGATTAATAAAAACAATTCCATGAGGGATAAAATAGGCCACATTATTTTTTTCTCATAAGCAAAGAACACTAGCTTCATGTGCTGGTGAAATCAGTCACCATTTGGTCATAGCCCTATACCACCCACTCCCAGCTCCCCCTCCAGAGAGTAATGGCAAGAGATGCCACATCTTGCCAAGAAAAACAAGCTAGAGCTTCTCCACCTCAGCTGGGCATCAAAATCACCTGCAGCGGGGGAGAGGGGGAAGATGGCAGAAGAGTAAGACACAGAGATCACCTTCCTCCCCACAGATACATCAAAAATACATCTACACGTGGAACAACTCCTACAGAACACCCACTGAACGCTGGCAGAAGACCTCAGACCTCCCAAAAGGCAAAAATCACCTGCAGGGATTAAAAACAAAAAAAACAAAAAAATCCCCACTAAGTCCAGGGCCCCATCCCAGACCTACAGAATCAAGATTCCCTGGACCTACAGAATCAGATTCCCTGGTGGACCTACAGAATCAGTCCAGGGCCCCATCCCGGACTTACAGACTCAGAATCAGACTGAAATTTCCTAACAATTCACTGGTTATGCTGCTGTGCCTATAAAGGCACCTGAAATATCAATGAATCCTACAGAAGTCACCCCTGATCAGGGAGAGGGACGTCCTATGCATGAAGAAAAACCCACAGGAGAAAAACCCATGTGAGGAATAATGTTTTCTAAACTTGCCTTGACCTTCAAGATTTAAAATTATCTGAAGGCTAGAATGGTGGTTTTCAATTGTTTGTTTAAGCAGTAGACCCCTTTTGCAAGCAAAACCCTTTACGATATCTCAAAATATCAAACCTACTGGTTGAGCTTCTCCAGGAGAAAGAGAGGGCAGAAACCCACTCAGGCCCCGGTACACCTCAAGGAAGCCTAGTGCTGCTGGTAGCATGGTTTGAAAACCACCGGGTCAGAATAAGACATTTAAATGGAATAAATATGTAGTACTAAATCTAAATTCAAATAATTAACTGGAGGGTTAGGGCTTGTGACTCGCACTTAGTCTAGGGAGATGGGTTTAACAGAAGTTCACTTGAAAAAGAGATAAAGGTTCCATTTCACTAGAAACACAACTTGAGCCAACTATGTTCTCCGGCTACCAAAAAGCATATGCAGTTTAGCCTGGGTTAATAACTACTATTTGTACTGAGAGATTTACCTTGTAGAAAGCACCTTCATGTGCATGATCCCATTTAATACTGGATAACTCTGCAAAGCTATTGGAATGATTTTTGCCATATTTTAGATGAGCAACTGAGAAAATAATGTGCGAGAGTAACTTACTCCAAGATGAATCCAGGCTCTGCCTCCTGGGCTACAGACTTAAGGGGGAGTTTGAGAATAACCACCCACCGCTCTCTGGATGGTAGGAATGGTGTGTGAAAAACGTGTTTCATTCTGGTCGCTACATTCACGGAGGTGTGTCCAAATGGGACCATAGGCAGAGTACCTTAATCAGGGCAAAGAACCATCTGGAAATAGTGTATGAAGAAGACATGGAAAAACCAAGAGCCTTTAAAGATGGAAAGCAGAGGGTTTAGGAATGGCATCATGGCTGTTTTTAAATAACAAAGGTCTATGCCCAGGGAGATATGTCTTATATTGTATGCATAAGAGTAACCTAGGCCCTTCCCCTTCTCTTTCCTGAGAAATTCAGTCCTAAAGTGGGGACAAGGGAAGGTAAGCCTTTGTCCAGGAACAGGTATGGGGAGGGATGTGGAAGCCCAGAGCAGGGTATCAGAGAAAGGTGTTCACGGTGGGAAGTAGGTTGTGGCACGGCATGCTGGAGCAAAAGCAGTTAAGGAGGGCAACCCTGTGAGGGGCAGGGGCAGCAGTGGAAGACTGCCTACATAGGGGGAGATTTAATCAAATAAGTAAATCGTTAAGAACAATTGGAGCTAGGATTCTCACTGTCAAAGAAGGGAGTTATAAATATGGAAAAGGAAAAACCTAAAATAAACCCTGTCGTGTCAGATAGGGATTTGAGATACCAGTGTGAACTCGTGGTTTTCAAACTATATAGCTGGATATAGCAATGCAGATGTAAACATGTGTATGTGTACACATGTGTATATACATACACATATTCCGTAGTCCTGTCCACTGAGAGGCCCCAGGGGTGGTGATAGCCTCAAAGCAATGAGCACACTTAGCAACCAGATCTTGGCTTCTAAATATCATTCTCTATGCAAAGGAACCAGGGCTCCTTGGAGAAATGGCTGATACAAAAGATGAGCTTGGAACATGTTGTTCTGCCAGAAAGCAAAGAAGGGCTCAAAGAGCGATGGGAGTTAAAGGGCAGAAAAGACTGCCACTGACTGCCAAACCTGGAACTAATGGGAACATCAAAGTAAGTAACGAGAGTAACAGTTTAATTAAAACATACTGGAACAAAAGAGATCAAAAGTTCTTACTGATATTAATTAATCAATCAAAATTCTGATGAGGAATGGGCTTTTTAATACATAATTTCACAATAACTTGCCACAAAATATGTATAAATTACAAAAGGGAAAAGAGTCACTTTATGGTGGAGAGATTTGGCAGACAACGCTTTAATCAAGTGACCATCATCACTAATGGAACAAACACAAACAGAAATCAGTGCCACTTGACGGATGCAATGAGAGGAACACAGCACCATTTCTGTAATTCTCCTGCCAAAGATGCACAGCCTGAATCTAAGAATGACAAAATGGCAGACCAACCCAAATTAAGGGACATTCTACAAAATAACTAGTTTTAAATCTTCAAAAGCGTCAAGAACCTGACAGTGAAAGACTGAAAGAGACTAAAAAGATCCAACTAAATACAACGTGTCTTCTGAACTGAATTTCTTTGCTTTAGAAGACATGATTGGAACAACCCGGAAACTTGAATGAGATCTAAGATTTAGATGGTGGTAATGTATCAGTGGTAATTTCCTGGCTATGATGGCTATACTGTGGTTATCTAGGAGAACATCCTAGAACATATACACTGAAGTATTGGTGTTATAGCCGTCATGCTGGCAACTTTTTCTCAGATGATTCAGGATAAAAACAAATTGTACTACTTGCAATTTCTCTGCAGGTATGAGACAGTTTCCAAATAAAATTAAAAATCTACAACAGTATATTAGGAAGATGGAAGTTCCAAGGGAAAACTACACCTAGTTTGCAAGAAAGATGAAACTCTCAAATGATTAAAGTGGTCCCCAAACAGATCCATCCTAAGGAGGGTTGGCAGGATGTTTGAGAGAAAATGCCTCACTGAATAGTAAGTTAGAGGAGATGATGCCTATGTACTCTCCAATGATTTCATAATTTATTCATTCAACAAATATTTATTAAACACCTACTGTTTCAGACAATATACTAGACACTGAGCTTATGAAAATAACTGAGAGACAGTCCCTGCAGTTGGAGACCTTATATTCTAGAGAAGGATGGTGATTCAGCAGCCTATAGTTAGAATTTTAAGACAGGCATCAGTGTTACACATAGAAAGAAGCATGTGACTCAAGAACACTTTAATAACGCTTTAATAACAGTCTTTAATACTCCATTTTTCATTTATGAATTTTCAGTAGACTACACAATAGTTTATTATTCTATCATACTCTTTCACATTTTCATCCTAACTTTTGTGTGCTTGCGGGTGGTGTTAAGACATATGCAAAAACTTTATCACTTTTCAATTATGAACAGATGTAAATGACTTACTTGATGTTTTATTTTAGAATAACAAGCATCTTCTAAAATAAGATTCAAATGAGAAGCTAGGGCTATAGTTATTGAAAGAGACTTAACACTCCAAAAGTGAACCCAGATATGTTCTTCAAACATCACTCCACGTCTCTGTTCTCCAATTTCTACATCTGTCACAAAGATGTCATAATATGCCTGGAAGATGCTTTGAGATGCTTAGAAGAAAGACGTCGTAATTATAAAGCTCTGTTAAAATACAGGTTACTTTCACCTTTTGCCAGGGACTAATGATTACTGTGGCCATATTAAGTAAGACAGAGTGATCCATCTAAATGAGCTCACCTCGGCAATTTTATGGTGGGTGAAACATTATTTGGTTTTCCAACTTTTCCCCTTGGCTTTATTTCAATCTTCCAGGCAGAGCATCAAGTGAGAATGCTTCAGTGCTTTCTCACTGACCCAGGAGTGAGAGGCCAGAGCAAGCAAGTCAGTATTCAATTACTTTCCCTACTTAGGTCTATACACCCTTCTTACACTTTTCCCATTTGACACTTTCATAACCATATTTAGCTTTCTTCCTACCATCTCCTTGTAATTCAAAAGGCAGTTTAGACTCCCATATGGTTGCCATCGAAGCTAACAGATGTCTAGCAAATTAAAACAAAAATTATGACTTATAAACTGCTGACGTATCATCATTCCAGAACATCTTACAATTTATAGTGAATCATAAGATAAGACTTCATACTTATGCCCCCGGCAAGGTTCCCTAAATCTCTCTCCTCTCTGAATTTAAGCCCTGTGGAAACAGATGAGATGCAACATTCTGCCATCAAACCTGGATAAACCTCCACTTAAAGATACAATGTAGGCTTCCCTGGTGGCGCAGTGGTTGAGAGTCCGCCTGCCGATGCAGGGGACACAGGTTCGTGCCCCGGTCCGGGAAGATCCCACATGCCGCGGAGCGGCTGGGCCCGTGAGCCATGGCCGCTGAGCCTGCGCGTCCGGAGCCTGTGCTCCGCAATTGGAGAGGCCACAACAGTGAGAGGCCCGCATAACGCAAAAAAAAAAAAAAAAAAAAAAAAAAAAAAGATACAGTGTAATATTTGCTAGCACAACAAAGAGAAATTTGGCCTCAAGGATCCAAGGCTTTCTAATCTTTGTACAGCAAAGAGAAGAGAAAAATGACTTGGTTCTCCCAAGTCACTCAGTTCCACTGATCCGTAGTGCTTTTTTTCAAATACGTGACGATCCAATCTACGGAATCCATTCGCCTCATCTCCTTGGCAGATACTAAGAGGAGCATCATTACCTGGTAGCAATGTTGCCAAAGGAGCAAGCTAAGGTATTCTTAGTTTTATAGCCAGGGTGGAACTAGTACAAAATCTGGAGACAATGACACAGACCATATTCACCATTTGTTAAATACTGAGACACTGTGCTGGATAATATCTTATCTGATTGCATCCTTGAATCTGCAACTCTATTGGATAATGTTATCTTTCCTTTATAAATGAAATTAAGGCTCAGTGCAGAAGACTATTTTCCAAAGATGGCCACAACCCACACGACCCTGACACCTGTCTGACAAAAGAGGGAATTTCCTTCCTCAGCACTTTGAAACTGAGCAGGCTCCACTCCTGCTTAAACCAGTGGAATAGATGAAACTGACACTGGGCCAGTTCCGGGAGTAGCCTTCACTGGCTGCAAGTTTCTTCTGCCAGTCTCAAAGACAGGAAGAGGCCACGTTTAGGTGCTCTAGCCAACAAACCTGGCTGAACTCTCAGCAGGCATCACCTGCCGGTCATGTGAGGGTACCCCCTTGGGCATCCCACTCCAGTGAGCCTTCAGTTAACTCCAGCCCAGCCACATCTCACTGCAACTGCATGGGCCATTCCAAGTGCAAATCACCCACATGAGCCTGGTCAAATCACAGAACTGTCAGATAGAATAAAGTTTTATTTTAAACCACTAAGCTTTGGGGTTGTTTGTTATGTAGCAAAAACAAATCTACAGAATTTGTAATAGCAATAACAAATTTACAGAAGCAGGCTGCCCATTCCTGACCCCAGTTCTCCAGTCAATAACATCTTAGTCTGAGTTACTGGGATCAAGTATCATGACTACCTTCCTGCTGATATCACTCTAGAGACCAGGGTACTAAAAACTCAGAGATTCCAATATGGGGTAATTTTGAAGCAGACAGCAGGATAGGAAAGGTATGAGGGTGTATATGAGTGGAAGGCTTTAGGCACAGAAAGGAGGGACAAGGTGTGTAGAAAGCAGAGTAAGAGAAGGGCCCTTGTAACAAAGGCATCTACATAACAATTCTGCCTGGGGCAGCTGGTTTAGTTCCACAGCCTACATCTCTTTTCAGGCTTCCCATAAGACTTCCCCCAAGAGATGAAGACCTTCAAAATGAGATAAGACATGACTCTCTTCTGCAACTCTCTATGCAAGCACTCTGCAATTCTTTGAAGCTCTCCACAGTTCCAGAGGTTTTGCTACAACCTAATCCACAGAAAATACTCAATATGCCTCTATACACTACAAAATTACACCAAACTGTCAGGGAGACAGGCCCAAATCCCTTTATTTCTTTTCCACCTCCTGCTACGAAACTGCAGAGAAAGCCCCTAGGTACTTTTTGTTGCCTAGCTGCTGAAATGTGCAACTTTTAGAAGTGTTCAAGTAGAATCAAGAGGCTTGGACTCATTACAACAACAAGATCCCGTCCCAATTCGGTAGTCCTTGACTCTCAAAGTTATGAAAGTTTCAAGTTCAGATAAAATCAAAATGCCTCACCCAGAAATGTGACTTTTAAACATTTCCAACAAGGGTTGAAAAAAAGGAAGCAAGGAAAGAAAATAATTTCTTCTTCCTATATTTGTAGCAGTGTTTGACTGCAGGGAGGGGGGTGACTGCTAACAGGAATCATGTCCAATCCCTGGCAAAAATGGCCTGTGAAAGACTAGATCTGATATTTATTCATGTGTCCCCCTTCATCATCAGTCCTGAGGCCAGATGACATGCTGACACAGAAAGTGGTCTCCAATCCCTCCCATTTCCTTTTGCAAAACATTCATGAGCAGTGCAAGGTACTCCTACAGAAAACAGAAAATAAAAATAAAATAGCCTAGTACATGTGTGGCAGAAAAAACAAGAATATAAAAAGCTGTATTGACAACTATTCTCATCGATGTATATGTTTACAGCATATGGCCAAAATTAAAGGAGAATCAAAATAAATGCACCGTGTTAAGACTGTTGTGGATTATTATTGATCCCACGACTAGATTATTGTTTATCTCACACTGAACCTACACTGAACAGCAACTTGGAGAACCGCCCCCACCCCAGACAGCCACCATCTTTACTTTCCATGGGGGGAAGAGTGGGGGGCAGGAGGAGTGCCCAATAAGGAAAAGGATGGGATGGGATGGGATGGAAAGGAAAAATAACACGATCTTTGAACCAACGTTTTCCTCTTGTCCTAGTGAACTCTTTGTCTGGTCGCTGAACATGTTTGTGAGATCAAGGAAAAGAATTCAAACAAAACAAAAGAGTAGGCATCCCAGCCTAATTACAATAGGTGCCCAGCACATTGTAGCGCCAGCAAAGCATGGTCTGAATCTTTCCTTCAAGCATTTGCTCTCCCAGTAGCCCCATAAAACATGCCTCGTACACCTTCTCCTCTGCATTTCTCCAAGGTTTCCCCAAAACGGCCCGCTCTATGTCACTCCTCAGAAAGGAGGACGTGAGGCACGGACACACTGAAACATATGTTGATGGTGACTTCCTCTTATCCTGACAATAATACAGAGAGAGAAATAAATCCCTCCAGCCCACACGCCCACTGGTCAGTCCATTACGCAAAAGGAGCGCTTTCCAGATGAAGGGGAAGAGCGTGCAGGAAGCGTTATTTACGTGCACATTACAGAACCGTATACCACCGCATCTGCATCCTACACAAAGCCCGAGATGGTGCAAGAAGATACACGCTGAACATGGCACAGACCAGCCGCGGCAACACGGAGCCAAGCCCTCGTCCAATCAGATCCTTGTTAGAAGGTGGACCTCAGGGTCGGGTCTGCCCGATTAGCCTTCCCTATTATGACACCACGCTCAGCCCAACATCCATATCCCACCGGGAGCAAATCTCATTCGAGTGGTTGCTCATCTCTCAAACTGCCGAGCCCTTTCTTTCATCTGCATCCACGCTATTCCTCCCTTAAAAAGCCACCCCAAGGCCTGGGTGCCCCCTTTCCGGCTCGGTTTTTCTTTTTACCTCTTCGCGTTCCTAGAAAGGATTAAATGTTTATCTCTCCAACGCGCAGGCTGAAAAGGCGGAAGGCAAATGCCTCTCCGTGCTACCGCAAGCGCCCGAAGGGCTGCGAAAAGTAAACGCAGAGAGCAACGTGGGGGAAATCGTCGCGAATCGATCGGCCACGATAGTCGAAATCCCAGAAGCGCTCCAACTTACCCAAAATATGACATTGAAGCCAAATATGAAATATTTGATGCAACAACTGACTTCAGGACCCTTGTAATGCTTCCCGGACATCCTCTGGGTTCATGAAGGCACTTGCCCCGGCAGCCCGAGTTTGGAGCCCCTGAGCACCGTTGCTCGGAGCAGCACGGCAGGGAGCTGGGGCTCAGGGACGCCGCTCGGGGGCCGCAGCGCAGCGGTCGGGGCTGAGCAGCGCAAGGACCGACCTGCGGAGACCGGCTCCCGCACGTCCAGCCCCTCGCGCGCCGAGGCCGCCGGAGCCGGGATGGCCGCGAGCGGGCGGGGAAGCGCGTGCTGCAAGCCCCGAGCCTCGCTGGAGCTGGCCCCGAGCACAAGGCGAGCTCCCAAGCCCGTCCGCCAGACGATCCGTCCGTCGGTCAGTCTCCGGGCAAACGCGGCCGCGGCAGATGCTGGAGGAGACGCTCCTCGCCCGCCTGCCGGCTCGCGAGCTCCCTCCCACCCCTCGCTCCGCCCGCCGATCGCTCCGCCCGCGCCGCCCGCAGCTCCGCCCGCCTCCCGCCGCCGGAGCCTCAGCGAGGTGCGCGCGCGCACGGGCTCGGGCTCTCCCGGATGGCGGTGGGACGAAGTACGCGCGCCGCCCCCTCGTTCTAGCGCTCTCCGCTCCTGCTGCTCCCTCCATCCTCGCCCGTCCTCAGGCCAGCCCGGAGCGCCGCCGACCCGCGAGCACTGCAGCGGGGTAGGTGGGGAGGATGGCCGGGCGGAGGGAGAAGTATTGGTGCCCGGGTAGCACGCCCATTGGGAGCAGCCTGGAGGAGTGACGGGGGTTGATGAGCAGCGGGTCCCCCTCTGCCACCGGCAGCAGCAGGCAGCTTCTGGAGGGACGCGGGGGAAAGGGTCGCTTTGGGGCGACAGTAGGGATCCTGAGTGAGAATCTTCCCCGCGACCCCCGGACGAGCCTCCGTTCTGGGTGTAGCCACACTCACGGCTCCTGCTCCACCACCCGGTTTTGTGGCAATAGAAGACGCCGGGCCACTGAGCCGGAGAGGAAAGGGGTCGTAGACTGCTGGGAGCAAAGGGGAAGGATAAGGTGTTAGGGAAGGGGGAGAAAAGAGAGATGGGAAATGGGGGCAGCGAATCGGGAGGGTTGCATGCGGCTCCAGCCCAACTTCCCCACCTGCGGGAGAAATAGGCTTATCCTAGAAATGGGGACGCGGAAGGAGAGATGGCCCAAAGGAATCCTGACCCGGGATACAATCCTTGCCCTAGGGCCAGTTGCCAACAACAGAAACCCGGATTGCAAATGCTCCCACGAGACGGAATAGTGCCGAAGGAACTTGACTGATCTTAACTCTAAGAAGGAATCCAGCGAGGCGTTCCAGGATGGTCTTCCGGGGAATCCGAATTGAGTTAATAGATCATGAACGGTTACGCTTTTGACCTCTGAGGAAGGATGGAACGTGCCTGGAAATTGTATTGGAGCCCTACCTGAGAAGGTGTGCCCGTTAGTTGTGTATCTGCCTCCCGCCTGGAGCACTTTCATAGGTGCTGACAAGCGGGTACCAGTATTTCATGGAAAAAGAATGAAGAACCGCTCAGAACTGTGGGTAAACATCTGTGGGAATTTTTTTTAAGGCTTCAGAAAGCTTCAGAAACAAAGAGATGAGATCAGGAAATTTTTCCAGTACCACCCCGTGTAACCTGGTACTGGGCACAGAAATCTGCATGTTTCCTAAGCTCTCACATGATACTTAAGTATGCTTGAGAACCTTTGTCCTAGGGCTTCCCTGGTTAACTACTTCTCACTTTTCTCAAAAACTAGCTGGCTTGTTGACAACCTGTTATGTGGAGGAGCAAGAAGTTACTTTTTCTTGCAATAAATCGCACTTAAGTAGACTTGGCCTTGAGAGGAATTGGGGCTATATTGAGGCCACAGGTAGGAGCCAGGGTCCCCACAAAGGTGGAAGAACCAGGAGATTCTAGAATTATGACACTGGTTAACAGTGACTTGAGCCGTTTGGATGAAATAACCCTCAAAAGTGTCCTCCACCCACCCAAAACACACAGCATAGTACTACCACCAATCTGGTGGGCTTGAAAGGTAAAGTCTGCTCTTAGCAGCAGATTCCCTACTAACAGGAAGGCACTGACAAGCTTTACCTAAGCCCACTGGTGCTATATTGTAATTCTTTCTGTGCATAAATAAAACAGTTCCTGCAGATTCCTGGATAAATCAAAGGAAAGGTCTATCTTAAGCTGATATGACACAACTCAGAAAAGGACTAGAAATTAGATCCAGTTGATGACTGAGCTGATCCCTAAACAGGATTTACCTTTGAAATAAAACTCAACAGAGAAGGGGAAGTTCAGATAACTCACTGGTAATTTGGGGCAGGGGGGCTAGTTGAGTTCTCATTTCATATGTCAAAAGCAAGTCCAAGGAGGATTTATGAGTTAAATGTATTTTTTTTTTTTTTTTTTTTTTTTGCGGTACGCGGGCCTCTCACTGTTGTGGCCTCTCCCGTTGCGGAGCACAGGCTCCGGATGCGCAGGCTCAGCGACCATGGCTCACGGGCCTAGCTGTTTCGCGGCATGTGGGATCTTCCCGGTCCAGGGCACGAACCCGCATCCCCTGCAGGGGCAGGCGGACTCTCAACCACTGCGCCACCAGGGAAGCCCGAGTTAAATGTATTTTTTAAAGCAAACCAGAAAATACTATTTGTTAAACCTCTGGCTAGAAGTCTTCCTCAACTTAGAAGCAATCGAGGGAAATGATCAATGGATATGACTGGGTAATACCTAAAACTTCTATGTGTCAAACATTATTTTAGACAAACCTAAACCGAAAAAAGAAAAGAAGTGACAGCAAATATAAAAAAAAGTATGAATATCTATAAGTAGGGCTCATACAGCTTAATTAAAATATAGAATCTCAGTTATTGAGTATAAACAGAAAACAAACAAATCACATACAAAGACATCAAATAGTAATAATAAATATATGGTGAAAATTAACCTTATAGTAACTAAAGAAATAGATGTTAAAACAAACCAGTGATAAAGATATAGAGATAATAAGCAATGGTTTGCTCATACATTGCAGGTGTCATTATAAAATGATACTGTCCATTTGGAAAGCATTTTGACTATATGTCGTAGGTCAGGGTGCTCCTACATTTTGATTCAGAGGTCCCACTTCTGGGACTCTAGCCAGAGACATACTCCAAAATATGGGGAAAGTTATATGCTGCAAGTTGTATATCACAGCATTATTTATATTGAAGACTAGGCCACAACTTCAAGATGCTAGAGGTAGGGGCTATACCCAACTCCCTGTAGCCACCTGGACCACGATGCTACTTCATGTTTCTCTGCTTTGCACATATTCCTGGTCTCTACCTGAAGGACTCTCCTTGCCCTGTGTCTGTGAGCTGAGCTCTCTTCTCTCACTTATCCTCAACACTTTTGATCAGCATTTTCCTGGCTTCCTCTTTCATCCCCACAAGCCCTCCTACACTCTTCCATTTTGGCCCTTGGAGACTACCTGTAATTAACTCATTTCCCTGCCTGTCTTTTCCACTCTGCTACGTCTCCTTCAAGGGTGTGTACCGTTTCCTTTTAATCTTAGAATTACTAGCATCCTGCCAATGTTTCAGGTGCTTGATAAATATTTATTTAAAAATGGATGAATCAGGGACTTCTCTGGTGGTCCAGTGGTTAAGACTGTGGGCTCCCAATGCAGGAGGCATGGGTTCGACCCCCGGTCGGGGAACTAGGATCCAGCATGCCGCATGGCACAGCCAAAAAAAAGGATAAATCGTTTACTCAAAACTTTTACAGACATTAAGGATGATGATTCTAATCGCTTATATGTGGAATATAGAAAAATGGTACAGATGAACTTATTTGCAAAGCAGAAATAGAGACACAGATGTAGAGACCAAACTTAAGGATACCAAGGGAGGAAGGGAGAGTGGGATGAATTGGGAGATTGGGATTGACATATATACACTAATATGTGTAAAACAGATAACTAATGAGAACTACTGGTATAGCACAGGAAACTCTACTCAGTGCTCTGTGGTGACCTAAATCAGAAGGAAATCCAAAAAAAGAGGGGATCTATGTATACATATAACTGATTCACTTTGCTGTACAGTAGAAACTAACACATCGTAAAGCAACTATATGCCAATAGAAATTAATTTTAAAAAATGATGATTATAAAGAGTATGTGGCAATGTGTGAATACATTATAATGTTCAATTTTAATTTTGTGGAAATATCTCAAAGTAATATAAAATATGAAAAAAGCAAGGTGCAAAATAGTATACAGAGTAGGCTACCATCTTGTAAAAAAATAATAATAATAAAGCATGTTGGCAAAGGAGAGTGGAAAATTTATATATGCACATATTTCCTTGTTAATGGGTAGGCTATGTATAGAAGAAAATAAACTGGTAGTAGTGGTTTGAGGGGCAGGGGTCAGACTAGAGGCCTAAAGATATGATGGGAGGGAGGCCTGCTTTATTTTTCAATATATAAAAAATATATATATTTTTTGTTTTCAAAATTTGTACCATGTATATGACATACCTGTTTTGAAAAACAAATCAATCTACAAAATTGTATGCAATTATATGAAAAAAGTTAGGCGTGAATTCTTGACAAATAATGGTTGTTCAGCTGTGGGATTGTGGGGGATTTTGTTTTCACGTTTCTGGTTTCTTTTGTGTTTAATGTGGTTATACTGCTTTTACAATGACAAAGATAAAATTATAAATAAAGACATAAACAAATAACTAAGTAATCATTATATTTATTTCAGCACCACCTTTCATGACTCAATAAATTCTGGCCTATTTTAAGGAGGAAAAAAAAGGAGAGTAATTTTCTCCCTGGAGACAGCTACAGCCATCTCCTTTATAAGTCTGAGGTTGAAAAAATGGTTAATAAGTTTAATTACTGAAAAGTTAATCAGCCTTTCAAATGGCAGTAAGAACAAGTAAAGCACATTCTTCTAATAGTTGCCCAAAAGGCAAGATATGACAAGAGCGTTTTAACCTAAGACACCAAATTTAGTGAGCTTGACTCTCTCTGTATTTCACTCTCCCCACTGACTTTCTGCCTCCCTCCTCTCTCTCTTTCACTGTCTGTCTCTCTGCTCCTCTAGTCCTGTATGTTTCTTTTCCTTCTCTGTGGCCAGCACTGGTGGTTGTCTACCCACCTAATGTTCCAATGTCCCCCCTCTTTTCACAGCCATAGGCCTGGGAAGGTCAGCTCCAATGGGTGAGCCAAACCTGGCTCTTGCCAATGTTCAGTTCAGAAATGGGCATGAGGCTTCCTTGGTGGCGCAGTGGTTGAGAGTCCGCCTGCCGATGCAGGGGACATGGGTTCATGCCCCGGTCCGGGAAGATCCCACATGCCGCAGAGCGGCTGGGCCCGTGAGCCATGGCCGCTGAGCCTGCGCGTCCGGAGCCTGTGCTCCGCAACGGGAGAGGCCACAACAGTGAGAGGCCTGCGTACCGTAAAAAAAAAAAAAGAAAAAAAGAAATGGGCATGAGACACAATTCTGACCAATAAGGAGAATCTTCTGGGAGTTTCCTCACATCTAAGAGATGTTTTCTTTTTGGCCTTGGATGTAATTGTGTTTGGATGTGACACCTGAGTCCTCCACAGCCTGACAATAATAAAGACCATACCAAGCATGGCAGAGTGAGAAAGTGAAAAGAACCCAGGCTTCATGCCATCATTGCCTGGCTGACTTCAGCCTATTCAGGACTTCCTGTCACAGGAGAGAACTTGTTAGTTAAGGCACTGTGAGAGAGGTTTTCAGTTTCATGCAGCTCAAAGTATTCTGTTTTAAACACTCTCCTTCTGGCGTTCTCTCCTGACCCTTTGATTTTCTCTTCTTGAATCACCACCAGTGTTTCCAGGTTTCTCTCAGTACCACCCTTTTTCTCCTTTTCCCTCCCCTCTCCTCTCTTCCCCAACTGTTCCTGTCCGTCTTCAACAATACAGGGGGAACCTTTAGCACAGTCTGACCAGATTACACCCACCCCTTTCTCTCACTTTCTCAACCACAAGATGCTTCCCCACCTCCGACCACACTCATACTTCACGGCTGACAGGCCTGGGTGGATCCACGCCCGGCCAGCCCCAGAGTCTGTCTCTCTCCATGTTGGAGTTCCTTAACAAAGGAATCCCTGCATGTGGCTGAAATGGAGGTGATGTTTTTTAGGAGAGCTGAGGGGCCTGTGTTTCCAGGAGGAAGACTCTCACACTCTCTCTGCAGAAAGAGGAAGGAAGCACAAACACCAAGAGAAACAGGGGCAGAGTCTCTGACAACGTGGGCCACACAAACTGTTGTACATTTTGTGCTCTGAAAAGCTTCCGGCCCTGCTAAAGGCTTTCTATTTCTGGATTTCTTCAAGAGGACCCTATCCTTGAGGTTTAAGAAGTTTTTAGACAGAATTCTTCCATTGCACCCCATTTTAGCTTTAGCTACTTTGGAGTAGGCATCTCACATTTGCAAATCAAAGAACCTTGATTAAAACAAGTCATTCCACCTCAAATCCATTATCTAATGAGGTCAACTGAAAACATTTTTAATTGGCCATAATATAAATATTTGTTGTCGTTAATGAATCTAATATTGTGCCTACTGTTCTTTCATCAAAAAGTGAGTAAATTAAAATATTACATTTCTCTAAAAAACAAAGGATCCCCCAGAATCAGTATCACCCCGTGCCCCTCTCACCCCACGCCCACACGTATCCATCAAGGAAGTCTAGTTTTCAGGGCCCCAGGAAGAACATAAAAAGAAAGAATATCTGTCTCATAAATATGATTAAACAAGCATATGTAGAACACAGTTGTTTCACTTTTAAAAATCAATTATAATTGCTTGTGTAATAAGATGAATTCTATCTTTTACAAAACATGACAGCACAAGCGTTGATTTTGTTGATGTTGCTGTTTCACCTTCTTTTGGAAATATCACCTCAATTTCCTACTGCTTTGGAAATAGTCAGCGAGGCCTCCCTCTGAATCAAGGTGCCAGGCCCTACCCTCACCTTACCAGGGGCAGATGCATGACACACATTTGGCCAGTCAGAAGTTCCCTTCATGCTACTGCACAGAGGGAGGAAAAGACAAAAACTACCTGGAGTTCATTCATTGCAGCCCCTGGACAAGTCTGAGGCTGCCCTTGGGACCTTCGGGGTCCTCCTGGTTCTTCTGCCCTCCCTCTAGTTCCGTAAACTAGCTTATTTCCTCGAGTAAATTTCCCTTCTGATTAAATCAGCCTGCTTCAATGGCTTAGACCAAAAAATTCCTAATCAACACTTAGTGAACTTTTTTTTTATAACTTATTTATTTTATTTTTGGCTGTGTTGGGTCTTCGTTGCTGTGCGTGGGCTTTCTCTAGTTGCGGCAAGCGGGGGCTAGTTTTCATTGTGGTGCACGGGCTTCTCATTGCAGTGGCTTCTCCTGTTGCAGAGCACAGGCTCTAGGCACATGGGCTTCAGTAGTTGTGGCATGTGGGCTCAGTAGTAGTGGCACGTGGGCTCAGTAGTTGAGGCGCTCAGGCTTAGTTGCTCCGCGGCATGTGGGATCTTCCTGGACTAGGTCTCGAACCCGTGTCCCCTGCATTAGCAGGAGGATTCTCAACCACTGTGCCACCAGGGAAGTCCTAGGTGAACTTCTGAAACTGCACTTTCAGAGAAAAGTGTTAACTTTTTTTCTGATTTCCAAAGTAGGATAGCCTTATTATACAATATTTAGAAAATTCAGAAAAAAATTTTAAGGACTCCCACATGACATTCCAAAGAAAACTGTCAATATTCTGATATATTTTCTTCATTAACAAATATTTTTGTATGATTGATCTCATTCGGTAGAGAAAAAAACTTAAACCTACTACATTTTCCATTTGCCAGTGCCCCCAAATAGTGCGGAGAAATCCCCCATCAGAATAGAAACAAGTCCAACTCATTTTCCAGGCTGTGGTTATCAGTCAAGATTCTAACCTCGTTGCCCTGTATCTCTAACCCTTGAGTGTTTTCCTTTTCCACCACGTATCGGTCTTAGTTTCCTTTCTCCTAAGACAAACATCCTTGCTTGCTCCCTTACATTCCTAACTCACTCCTACCTCCAAACAATCTCAAAATTCCATTCCCACCCCACAAACTCCATCCTTCTTTTCATCCATCACCAAATCAAACTATATTGCAGTTAAGCATTTCAACTCCTTATAAAAATCTGCCCCCATTTAACACTAGGGATGCTAATCATATCTAGTAATTTCCTCTTTCACCAGTTGGTTTCTTTCACCGTCTAAAAACTTTGCTTCTGTGATATATCTCTTCCCAATGGAACTATAATTGGTGGAACATTGAACTTAATGTCCAGAAGCAGGGAATAGATATTAGCAGATTCATCAGATATCCATTTAGGTTTTATTAGGCAGAATCAATCGATTCAACAACAAATATTTACTGAGCACATCTCCCATTAAGGCACCTGTAGTCATAATTTCTGCCCTAAGACTGAACTGGAAGAAATAGACAGAGGTAAGGACACAGGTCAGAATGGACTAAGTGCTACAATTCCAACGAAGTACAGTGTGATACAGAGTCATAAAAAAACTTCTTCCAGGGCTTCCCTGGTGGCGCAGTGGTTGAGAGTCCGTCTGCCGATGCAGGGGACACGGCTTCGTGCCCCGGTCCGGGAAGATCCCACATGCCGTGGAGCGACTGGGCCTGTGAGCCATGGCCGCTGAGCCTGCGCATCCGGAGCCTGTGCTCCGCAACGGGAGAGGCCACAACAGTGAGAGGCCCGCGTACCGCAAAAACTTCTTCCAGTTCTATTTTTCCTTTTCTTTTCTTTTTTTCTTTTCTGTAGTAGTAGCATTAAGGTGCAACTACTAGGGACAAAAACTAGTTCTATTTATGAAGACTGAATGTCTTATATCTGAATCATTTATTTGAATGAGTCCAGGACTCTGAAAGAATAAGTTTTAAAATTTATAAGTAACCACAATGGTATAACCATTGTGGAAAACACTTTGGCAGTTGCTCAAAAAGTTAAACAGAATTAACATATGATTCAGCAATTCCATTCCCAGGTATATACCCAAAAGAAATGAAAGCAGGGAACCAAAGAGATACTTGTTTACCAATGCTCATAGCAGCAGGAGAGCCAAAATGTGGAAATAGCCCAGTGTCCTTCAATAGATGAATGGATAAACAAGATACAGTACATTAATTAATTTATTTATTTTTGCTGTGTTGGGTCTTCGTTTCTGTGCGAGGGCTTTCTCTAGTTGTGGCAAGCGGGGGCCACTCTTCATCACGGTGCACGGGCCCCTCACTATTGCGGCCTCTCTCGTTGCGGAGCACAGGCTCCAGACGCGCAGGCTCAGTAGTTGTGGCTCACGGGCCCAGTTGCTCCGCGGCATATGGGATCCTCCCAGACCAGGGCTCGAGCCCTTGTCCCCTGCATTAGCAGGCAGACTCCCAACCACTGCGCCACCAGGGAAGCCCTGATACAGTATATATACAATGGAATATTACTCAGCCTTAAAAAGGAAGGCCATTTTGATACATGCTACAGCATGGCTGAATCTTGAAAACATGCTAAGTGAAATAAGACGGACACATACGGACACATATTGTATGATTCTACTTATGTGAAGTACCTAAAAAAGGCAAATTCATAGAGACACAAAGTAGAATAGAGATTACTAGGGATTGAGGGGAAAGAGAATGAAGAGTTATTGTTTAATAGATACAGAGTTTCTGTTTGAGATGATGAAAAATTCTGGAAATGAATAGTGGTGATGGTTGCAGAACACTGTGAATACTTAATGCCACTGAACTATATGCTTAGAAATGGTAAATTTTATGTTCTATATATTTTAGCACAATAAAAAAGTCTACACTTATAACAAATAACAAACTGAAGAATAGTTCAAAATATAGAAATAAGTTACTGAAGTCTAAATATGATCAAAATTAAATGTCCAATATATGCATTCTAAGGCTATGAGCTGTGTGTGTCCTCACTTCAGGAAATCTAATAGAAGTGTAAAAATAAACGTAGAGATGATTGCATATAAAAGGATCTGTTTTACACTGTGTGTCCTCACTTCAGGAAATCTAATAGAAGTGTAAAAATAAAGGTAGAGATGATTGCATATAAAAGGATCTGTTTTACAGAGGGATTTATCCAAGCATTCTTTTAAACAAGGAGCTGCCCCTGTAAACGTAATTGTTTGCTAACTGATCAGGAGCAACACAACAAAGGCTGTTGAGAGCAGAACACCCTCTGGAAAGAGGTATCGGGAAGCTGAGGCCGCTCTCTAGTGCACAGTCTCACACAGGAGACCAGCCACCTGTTTCTCTCTTCCCAGAGGAGCTCTGGGCCCTCTCAAGACTTCTAGGAGAATCCAACATAGCTGCGGTGAGTTGGGGATACAGTGGTGAGAGGATTAGCTACCTTCTAAGCTGATGATCTGAGGTTTTATATCAATCACTCAGCAACCTTTTCTCTTAGACCACAAACTCCTTGAGGGCAGGGATCAAATTTTTGTGTAGTGTGTTGCCTTGCAAGTATGCCACACGTGCTGGGTGTATAATATTATTTGCTGAATAAATGAGTGAATGAATGGCAATGGAAGGTCAAACAAAAATAGTTATAAAGCAGCTCTGAAATTCTAATATACAAGAAATCCACTTGAGTCATAAAAGTTCAAATGACACATACAATCTTAGAGAAACACTCCTCAAAGCATAAAGTGAGCAAAATCTGTGTCCACGCTTATCCTATCTTCTCCTACAAAAGGGACCTATTTTCTACTGTGTTTGTAACTCTGTCTTATACCCAAATGTACCACATTCACTGGGTTCACCATAAATACTGTCAACAGAATGAGTGACAAGGCAAAAAATAGCTTGCAGTACTTTTCATTTTTTACAAATGTGGAAAGCATATTAAACCATCTGCTGATTAAAAATATGCATGTTTTGACTTGCATATGAATCAAATTAACATACATAAATCCAGCACCTCCACATCACTAGATTCACAGCCACAGCCAATAAATTGCCGTGTTTCTTCAAATTCATCAATCCCAGAGTGACATGATTGTTATTAGAAATAAAATACACAGTAATGGTTTAAAACTAAAAGCTAACTTTTGTTTTATTTCAATTCAATGGTCATTTATCCTCTAAAAATAAAAAAGGCACAAGATCGTTGGGAATCTAAAATTTTATGCTCCAATTTGCTCTATAAATACCTAATATCACCATGGGAAGCTAAAATTTGAGGAATAGAACAGGAACCATCGTCCTTCAATATGATGAATTAGGATTAACCGAAGTACAACATGTTGAACCCTAGCACCTTGCTGCCTTATATAACCCCAGAAATGTGAAAGGTCTCAAGTTGCAGCTGCTAGGACTTCAGGTTCTACCTGCCCCTCTGCTCCCAAGGGTCCGTCACCACCACATTCTCTCCAAGACTAAAATTTATCCAGAAACTTGAAGGATTCTTCCCGAACAACTGCATCGAGGAGATTTAACTGTCATGCTATTTATTTGTACTATGTGCCTTTGTTGAGTTGAGTTGCTAATATTTAGCCATGTAATCATGGCTTTAGATGAGATCATGAAAAGCTGGTCCATTTCTTCCCTGGAGCAGGGAAGATTCTCTGGGAAGTAGAGGAATAGCTCTACTAATGGACCTGTCAACCCTCCTGGGAGGAAGAACACCTCCAAACTACAAACCTACGTTGGGCCCAAGACAATTAAGAGGGGGTCAAGGGAATTCCCTAGTGCTCCAGTGGTTGGGACTCTGGGCTTCCACTGCCAGGGGCCAGGATCGATTAGCTGGTGAGGGAACTAAGATCCTGCAAGCCACCTGGCACAGCCGAAAAAAAGGGGGTCAATCGCTGTTACTGAGAGACACCCTGCCCCTTCCTCTTAACTCCTCAGTTCCTCAGGATTCACCACCATCTGGAGTACTGCTCTAGGAGCAAGGATGTAGCCTGGGTAGAATCTCTGGCACCCAGCCTCTCTTTGCACCTGGCTGTTGACATACCTCTGGCAACATATAAATGCCCAGCACTTTGGTCATTGGGTCCTCCCAGGACTGCCGGCACTGAGCCACAGAGGACAATGGAAATCTTTCCAGAGCAGTGTTTTCTAGCCTTGTCTGGTGATGAGAATCATCTAGGGCTATTGTCATAAACACGGATTCCCAGGCCCTTTCCCTAGATGTTCATTTTTAATAGGTCTATACGGGGTCCAGGAATCTGATTATTTAACAAGGGCTCAGGTAATGCTCTTCACCAGGGAATTTAGGGAAATACTGAGTTCAGCACATTTTTCAAAGTGTTCCTTGAGTATCCTGGTAGGAGGCAGTTGCCCTGTGTGGATTCAAGCCTTGTCATCTCTGGGGATAATGACGGTGAGTGTACTTTGTACACTGGGAATTCTCTGATAGCTGCGCTATCATTATCATAATTATATACCTCTAGCCACAGCCCCCGGACCACACGTAGAGCTGGGGTAAACGTCTCGTCAGTGTGCAGGGCTAAGGCACCAGCCCCAGTCTCTGCGGATACGGAGTGGCCAAAAGCAGAGGAGAAAGGGAGGAGGAGAAGCAAAGGCTGGAATCTGGAAATGAATACATATGTATTTCAATCCACAGCTGCTCTGGCCGCTGATATAAATTAAAGGAAGAAGGAGGGAGAGTCAGGGAGAAAATGTTAACAGCATGAATTTTCCAGATATTAAGGACTGAATGTGTTAGCTGAATTATTCATTTATTAAACTTTTAATTTTATTTTTTAGTACTACTACGTGAATAAATGTGAGTTGGACTCAGAGACACAGCTCAGTACCAAGATAACCACCTGCACGATGGGTCGCCACGCAAAGTAGCCTGTGAGGTTTAGTCATCCACATGAGGTGCCACAGCTGGGGAAAAGCCTCCAAGCTGACAGTTTTGCTGCTGACTTACCATAAATTAAAGATGGATCTGTAGTTAGAGCACTTCCCCCCCCATGGACACAAAGACCAGGCCCTTCCTTACGATACTGATGAAGAAAATTTGCAATGATGCCAGAAATGAAAGAAGTGCATATTCTTACAGGATGCTGGGAGATAATTTAGAAATAACAACCGCTCTTTTCTGAGACTTGAACAAGAAGTTGTGAGTTAAATAGCAGCCTATAGAATCTGTAGAATAGAAACCTGGCACTAAGAAAAGGACCACCATGCTCCAAGTCTCCTTCAAAAGATGAATGCAGTCTTCTGTGACTGAGTATGTTCTGCACAGTAACAGAGAAATGGACCAGCTTTTCATGATCTCATCTAAAGCCACGATTATACGACTAAGTATTAGCAACTCGACTCAACAAAGGCGCGTAGTACAAATAAATAGCATGACAGTCAAATCTCCTCGATGCAATTGTTTGGGAAGAATCCTTCAAGTTTCTGAATAAACTTTAGAAGATACAGGACTTCAGAGTTAACGCTCCTCCAAGCCAGAAAGGTACCTTAGCCTCCTTAGAATCTTTGGTTCCTCCTGTTGTGACAAACATTCCCAAGGAGTTGAGTTGCAGCCAGGAGATGGCCTTGGGATAATTAGGAAATACATTAGATGCCAAAAGTATATTAAATGCCCAATACGCCTCAGAGTAGCCTCTTTTGAGAGTCACATAAAATATGCAAGAGACACTTAACCATTCTCATCTTCAATTATAATTCCTTAGGTCTCATCACTTTTTTCCTCAGATATGTATAAAAAAAAGGTTTTTCATGCCCACCCTGCTGACAAAATTTCAACCACTGAAACTTTCCCTTTAAAACTAAAAAGGCCTTTTATCTCCCTGAGTTGTCCAGATAACGAGTTTACAGGCCACTCAGAATCACCAGAGAGAGCAGAAACTGGAGCAGTACAGATGAGATCCTCGCAGATAAAGCACATCATTCAGGGCAGTCAGGAGCTGCAGCCTCTTCCCTCACTTAACCTTGTACCATAGCTGCTGTGGGTAATTTGATTCCCTGCGCACCTTTCTCTGTTGAAATGGAACATGGATTTTTAGGGTGATGTTAGAGGGGGAGTCCCTGTGAAGGAAGGAAAACTGTATAAGGACTTAGGAAATCTACCCTAACTCATTTGCCACGTGAGATCAGTTACTTCACTACTCAAAAACCTGTCTCCTTACCTGAAACGGGGGAGGTTAGATCAAACCGGTGGGATAAAGATCTTGATCTGGAAGAATTCTCTAAAGTCCCCACTTGGGGCGAGTGGGAAAAGTAAGTGGGTTCTAGGCTGTGGTTCTCTCAGAACACTTCTACTTTTCTCTGTTTCCACATTGGTGTTTCATATAAGACTTTCTGAAAGGTATCCCATGCTAAAGAAAGTTTGCAAACCCCTGGACTAAAACAACTGTTTCCTTCCAGCTCTCACACCCACTGATTCTTTAACATTCAATGATAAGAGGGATGCATGCCTGCTAAAACAACCAGAAAGTTCTCAGTTAGAGTATTACCTAGATATTGATCGAATCTGCAAATTGAAGAGATGCTTGAAGGATGTGAAAAAGGAAATTTAGAGAAACCCAGATGGCGCATCTTATTTCCAGGTTAGGAAGGAGACCTGTATCACTCTTTCTTCCTTCCCTACTTACAGCCAATATCTACCCCTTACTCAGTGGTTCTCAATTCTGACTGTCTAACAGATTAGCCTATAAAATTATTCAGGGATCTGGGCTCCTGAGATTCTGAGTCAACAGATGTAGAGACAGAGTTTTTTCAGCTACTTCATTTTAATTTGGTTTTGTTTTAAGATCCATAGGTCATTTTGGTGTGCAACTAGGACTGAGAATCTCTGCTTGGCTTCAGCTCTCCAACCATCACTAAGACCATTCCCTTAAAAGACATTAATGACCTCCCACAATGTCAGTTATCATTTTTAGGCAGATGACCCCAAACTGAACTCTCAAGAGACATCCATCTTCCATCTCGGTGTTTCAGAAGCTCTTCACCCACCAACCAGTCTTGTCTCGAATATCTATCATTCTGTGAGTGGTCCAGCCCTTCTTCCAGTGTCTAAATCTTCCAGTGACCTGAAGGCATCTTTGATTCCGCCACTCCTGTGCTACCAGCATGCTATCTGCACAAACTTAACAAACCTACCCTGTATCTGACCCTAAATCAGATCCCAGCCTCCTATTCCTACTGCCACTCTTCAACCATTCTCCCTTTATGTCTTATCTATATTGTTTATAGCCACTTAGAGAATTCTCATTTTCCCATCTTTACCCTCTTTGATCCATATTAATCTGACTTTGTTAGCCCCTTGTTTAAATAATTACAATGCTTCCCTATGGCCTACCCTTAAAAAAATAAACCCCTTCGGGCTTCCCTGGTGGCGCAGTGGTTGAGAGTCCGCCTGCCGATGCAGGGGACGCGGCTTCGTGCCCCGGTCTGGGAAGATCCCACATGCCGCGGAGCGGCTGGGCCCGTGAGCCATGGCCGCTGAGCCTGCGCGTCCGGAGCCTGTGCTCCGCAACGGGAGAGGCCACAGCAGTGAGAGGCCCGCATACCGCAAAAAAACAATAAAATAAAATAAAATAAAATAAAAATAAACCCCTTCATCTTTTAGGTTCCACAGTAGGAACCCAATCTAAGTTTCCAGCCTCATCTTCAATTACATAGCAGCATGAACACAATACACCAACCAAAGAGCATGGCTCTCTCTTCCCTACACATGTCCTAGGCTTTCCTGATTATGTGCCTTCACCCTTAACCACTCTCTCAGCCCAGAAGACCCTCCTCCCCATTCTATGCCACTCCCTTCCTAAAGGCTCTCCACAGTCTCCAAGTGAATCTGAAGCACAACGGAAAACATTGTGCTTGGCCCTCTTTCATGACAGTCATTATATCCTGTCTTGTAGTGTAGTTATCTATGGCCATATCTTATCCCCTTTACTGAGCCATTGCTTCTTCAGAGAATGTCCTGTGAGCCTTGTAGCTATATAGAAAGAGAGTGGACTTTGGAGCCAGACAGCCCTGTGTTGCAGTTCCAGCTCTGCCACCCAACAGCTGTTTAAACTGGTTCATATTATTTACCCCTTCCCTGCTTTAGTCTCCCCATCTGTAAAATGGGAATATTAATATGCAGTTCCTAGGATTAGTGTGAAGTTTTAATAATATAGTACATGTAAGGTGCCTGACACAAGAAAGGCCCTCAAAAAATTGTGGTTCCCATTAGCAAATGTCAAATGGAAGCTGGACAGGCCTTCATCTATAATGGAAGGTGATATCCTGCTAACCCAGCTTCATGGGAACCTTCCTCTGTAGATATTCACCACCCGGTACATTTTACTCATTAAGATGATAACAAGGCTACTTTAAATTTTGAGACAAGATTCTGAAGCAGACTATTGGTTTCTTCCCTTTTATCTATTGGCAAATAATAATAAGGGTTGGTAGAAATAGTGAAATGGTTGGTAGACAGGAAAGGGAAGAAAGAGCAGCATGAAAACACTGGATTAAGATATCCAGCAATACATACTGAGAGACATAAAATGGCCACAATTTTGCCAAGCAAATATTATCAACTTGCATTATGCAGTATGTAAAGGAATAAGCCACCATAGTCAGGGGGGTAGAAATCATTAAATAAAAGTACAGTTATTAACATAATACATTAAATCATTACATGAAATACAAAAAAAAATACTTCTATAGAGGCTTAAAGTGTATTTGATAAGATTCAACACCAATCCCTACTAACATTATTTTAAGAGTAGAAATAGAAAAAATATTTCTTTAATATAAAAAAAGGAAGGGCAGACAGCAGAAGCAAGAAGAACTATAATCCTGCATCCTGTGGAACAAAAACCACATTCACAGAAAGATAGACAAGATAAAAAGTCAGAGGGCTATGTACCAGATGAAGGAACAAGATAAAATCCCAGAAAAACAACTAAATGAAGTGGAGATAGGCAACCATCCAGAAAAAGAATTCAGAATAGTGATAGTGAAGATGATCCAGGACCTCGGAAAAAGAATGGAGGCAAAGATAGAGAAGATGCAAGAAATGTTTAACAAACACCTAGAAGAATTAAAGAACAAACAAACAGAGATGAACAATACAATAACTGAAATGAAAACTACACTAGAAGGAATCAATAGCAGAATAACTGAGGCAGAAGAACAGATAAGTGACCTGGAAGACAGAATGGTGGAATTCACTGCTGCGGAACAGAATAAAGAAAAAATAATGAAAAGAAATGAAGACAGCCTAACAGACCTCTGGGACAACATTAAACACAACAACATTCACATTGTAGGGGTCCCAGAAGGAGAAGAGAGAGAGAAAGGACCCGAGAAAATATTTGAAGAGATTATAGTCGAAAACTTCCCTAACATGGGAAAGGAAATAGCCACCCAAGTGCAGGAAGCGTAGTGAGTCCCATACCAGATAAACCCAAGGAGAAACACGCCCAGGCGATAGTAATCAAATTGGCAAAAATTAAAGACAAAGAAAAACTACTGAAAGCAGCAAGGGAAAAACAACAAATAGCATACAAGGGAACTCCCATAAGGTTAACAGCTGATTTCTCAGCAGAAACTCTACAAGCCAGAAGGGAGTGGCATGACATATTTAAAGTGATGAAAGAGAGGAACCTATAACCAAGATGACTCTACCCGGCAAGGATCTCATTGAGATTCAACGGAGAAATCAAAAGCTTTACAGACAAGCAAAAGCTAAAAGAATTCAGCACCACCAAACCAGCTCTACAACAAATGCTAAAGGAACTTCTCTAAGTGCGAAACACAAGAGAAGAAAAGGACCTACAAAAACAAACTCAAAACAATTAAGAAAATGGTAATAGGAACACACATATCCATAATTACCTTAAACGTGAATGGATTAAATGTTCCAATCAAAAGACACAGGCTCACTGAATGGATACAAAAACAAGACCCATATATATCTTGTCTATGAGAGACCCACTTCAGACCTAGGGACATGTACAGACTGAAAGTGAGGGGGTGGAAAAAGATCTTCCATGCAAATGGGAATCAAAAGAAAGCTGGAGTAGCAATATTCATATCAGATAAAATAGACTTTAAAATAAAGAATATTACAAGAGACAAGGAAGGACACTACATAATGATCAAGGGACAAATCCAAGAAGAAGAGAAAACAATTATAAATCTATATGCACCCAACATAGGAGCACCATAATATACAAGGCAACTGCTAACAGCTATAAAAGAGGAAATCGATAGTAACACAATAATAGTGGGGGACTTTAACACCTCACTTACACCAATGGGCAGATCATCCAGACAGAAAATGAATAAGGAAGCACAAGCTTTAAATGACACAATAAACCAGATAGATTTAGTTGATATTTATGGGACATTCCATCCAAAACAACAGATTACACTTTCTTCTCAAGTGTGCATGGAACATTCTGCAAGATAGATCACATCTCGGGTCACACATCAAGCCTCAGTAAATTTAAGAAAATTGAAATCATATCAAGCATCTTTTCTGACCACAACGCTATGAGATTAGAAATGAATTACAGGGAAAAGAACATAAAAAACACAAACACATGGAGGCTAAACAATAGGTTACTAAATAACCAAGAGATCACTGAAGAAACCAAAGAGGAAATCAGAAAATACCTAGAGACAAATGACAATAAAAACACGATGATCCAAAGCCTATTGGATGTAGCAAAACCAGTTCTAAGAGGGAAGTTTATAGCAATAAAATTCTACCTCAAGAAACAACAAACACCGCAAATAAACAATCTAATCTTACACTTAAAGGGATTAGAGAAAGAAGAACAAACAAAACCCAAAGTTAGTAGAAGGAAAGAAATCATAAAGATCAGAGCAGAAATAAATGAAATAGAAAATAGCAAAGATCAATAAAACTAAAAGCTGGTTCTTTGAGAAGGTAAACAAAATTGATAAACCATTAGTCAGACTCATCAAGAAAAAGAGGGAGAGGACTCAAACCAAAAAAATTAGAAATGAAAAAGAAGCTACAACAGACACCACAGAAATACAAAGCATCCTAAGAAACTACTATAAGCAGCTCTATGCCAATAAAATGAACAACCTGGAAGAAATGGACAAATTCTTTGAAAGGTATAACCTTCCAAGACTGAACCAGGAAGAAACAGAAAATATGAACAGACCAATCACAAGTAATGAAATTGAAACTGTGATTAAAAATCTTCCAACAAAAAAAAAAGTCCAGGACCAGATGCCTTCACAGGTGAATTTTATCAAACATTTAAAGAAGAGCTAACACTCTATATGTATTCTCTATACTTAGAGAATCCTAAGGATGCCAGCAGAAAACTACTAGAGCTAATCAATGAATTTGGTAAAGTTGCAGGATTCAAAATGAATGCACAGAAATCTCTTGCGTTCCTATACACTAATGACGAAAAATCTGAAAGAGAAATTAAGGAAACACTCCCATTTACCATTGCAACAAAAAGAATAAAATACCTAGGAATTAACCTACCTAGGGAGACAAAAGACCTGTATGCCAAAAACTATAAGACACTGATGAACGAAATTAAAAATGATACCGACAGATGGAGAGATATACCATGTTCTTGGATTGGAAGAATCAATATTGTGAAAATGACTATACTATGCAAAGCAATCTACAGATTCAATGCAATCCCTATCAAATTACCAATGGCATTTTTACGGAACTAGAACAAAAAAACTTAAAATTTGTATGGAGACAGAAAAGACCCCGAATAGCCAAAGCAGTCTTGTGGGAAAAAAATGGATCTGGAGGAATCAGACTCCCTGACTTCAGACTATACTACAAAGCTACAGTAATCAAGACAGTATGGTACTGGCACAAAAACAGAAATATAGATCAATGGTACAAGATATAAATCCCAGAGATAAACCCATGCAATTTTGGTCACCTAATCTATGACAAAGGAGGCAAGGATATACAATGGAGAAAAGACAGTCTCTTCAATAAGTGATGCTGGGAAAATTGGACAGCTACATGTAAAAGAATGAAATTAAAAACACTCCCTAACACCATACACAAAAATAAACTCAAAATGGTTTCGAGACCTAAATGGAAGACCGGACACTATAAAACTCTTAGAGGAAAACATAGGAAGAACACTCTTTTTTTTTTTTTTTTTTGTGGTACGCGAGTCTCTCACTGTTGTGGCCTCTCCCTTTGCGGAGCACAGGCTCCGGACGTGCAGGCTCAGCGGCCATGGCTCACTCGCTCCGCGGCATGTGGGGTCTTCCCTGACCGGGGCACGAACCCGTCTCCCCTGCATCGGCAGGCGGACTCTCAAACACTGTGCCAGCAGGGAAGCCCAGAAGAACACTCTTTGACATAAATCACAGCAAGATGTTTTTTGACCCACCTCCTGGAGTAATGGAAATAAAAACAAAAGTAAACAAATGGGACCTAATGAAACTTCAAAGCTTTTACCCAGCAAAGGAAACTACAAACAAGATGAAAAGACAACCCTCAGAATGGGAGAAAATATTTGCAAATGAATCAATGGACAAAGGATTAATTTCCAAAATATATAAACAGCTCATGCAGCTCAATATTAAAGAAACAAACAACCCAATGCAAAAATTTCTCCAAAGAGAACATACAGATGGCCAAGAAGCACATGAAAAGCTGCTCAACATCATTAATTATTAGAGAAATGCAAATCAAAACTACAATGAGGTATCACCTCACACCAGTTAGAATGGGCATCATCAGAAAATCTACAAACAACAAATGCTGGAGAGGGTGTGGAGAAAAGGGAACCCTCTTGCACTGTTGGTGGGAATGTAAATTGATACAGCCACTATGGAGAACAGTATGGAGGTTCCTTGAAAAACTAAAACTAGAATTACCATATGACCCAGCAATCCCACTACTGGGGATATACCCAGAGAAAACCATAACTCAAAAAGACATATGCACCCCAATGTTCATTGCAGCATTATTTACAATAGCCAGGACATGGAATCAACCTAAATGCCCACTGACAGACGAATGGATAAAGAAGTTGTGGTACATATATACAATGGAATATTACTCAGCCTTAAAAGGGAACAAGATTGGGTCATTTGTTGAGACGTGGATGGATCTAGAGACTGTCATACAGAGTGAAGTAAGTCAGAAAGAGATAAACAAATATCGTATATTAATGCATATATGTTGAACCTAGAAAAATGATACAGATGAACTGGTTTGCAGGGCAGAAATTGAGACACAGATGTAGAGAACAAACTTATGGACACCAAGAGGGGAAAGTGGTGGGCAGGGGTGGTGGTGGTGGGATGAATTGGGAGATTGGGATTGACATATATACACTAATTTGTATAAATGGATAACTAATAAGAACCTGCTGTATAAGAAAATAAATAAAATAAAAATCAAAAATTCAAAAAAATAAAAAAGAAGTAAGTCTGATATTCCTCTAACACATGTAATAGAAGAAAGTCTGACTCTTAATGTTCAGCTTTTTGTAGAAAAACTCCATTAAAACAGAAATGTGTACAAATGATAAATGTATATAGCTCAATAAATTTTTCAAAAATGAAATGCGAATGCAGAATAAAAGACAGATAATGCTCTATACTTAAGGTGCTGCCCTCATGTTTCCTTTCCATTCTCTAGCTGCATCCATGCAAAGAAGTGACTTCTGTTAACATTAAATAAATGTACCTCTTTTTGAGGTATACAGATATAATCATGTTATCTGAATTACTTTGTTCAACATTATGTTTTTGACATTTTTTCATGTTTTGTTTCTAACTATGACTAGTATATTCTATTGATGGATAGTGTTCTAAAAAAAAAAAAGAAAGAAAAAGTATAAGATTAAGACTAACAGCCAGTATTATATGTAATAGTAAAACATTAGTGATATCACCATTAAAAATATGTACAAAAGGGGCTTCCTGGTCATGCAGTGGTTAAGAATCTGCCTGCCAATGCAGGGGACACAGGTTCGAGTCCTGGCTGGGAAGATCCCACATGCCGCAGAGCAAGTAAACCCATGTGACACAACTACTGAGCCCATGCGCCACAACTATTGAAGCCCACGCGCCTAGAGCCCGTACTCCACAGCAAGAGAAGCCACCACATGAGAAGCCCGTGCACCGCAACAAAGAGTAGCCCCTGCTTGCTGCAACTAGAAGAAAGCCCGCGTGCAGCAATGAGGACCCAACACAGCCAAAATAAATAAATAAATATATATATATATAGTTAAAAATATGTACAAAAGAAGGAATATTACTTAATATTGTTCTGAAAGTTATAGCCAATACAATATGACATAATACAAAATTAAAAGTATATTATTAATAATGAAGAAATAAAAAGACATTTATTTGGGGATGAAGTCATTATATAGGTCCAAAGAAATAATTTAAAAATTGATTAAACACAAGGGGATGAATGTAAGATAAACACACAGAAATCAAAAGCGTTCCATACAGTTGAAATTATAAGCTAGAAACTTTTAAAATATATATTTATATGTAATTCTAAAAAAGATTTGAGATGGTTGTGAGAAAAAATGAATATAGAGAGCCCATGCACAGTGACAACAAAAATATAAAATATCTTAGAAATAGCCTTAATGCATAATTTCTTTCATCTATGCAAAGAAGAGAGCAAAATTTTATTGAGATATATTTAGTGAAGCTTGAGAAAATGGAAAAATATGCTGTGTTTCTGAGCAGGAGGACATTGTTACAAATATTTACATATTTTCAAAATAATATAGGTTTAATCACGACTGTCATCAGTCAAACTACTATATGCCTAACAAAATTCTAGGTACTGAGGATAACCATGCAAGCAGTAAGTAACACAAAGACTCTGCCCACATGGTGTTTAGATATTTACGGAGTTGACACACCAAACAAATAAAGTCTTACCCTTATACAATGTTAGGAAATGATACATGCATTGAATAAAAATAAAACAGGGTCAAGTGAGAATGAAGGGCAGGGATGCTGTTTAGAATAAAGGGGTCATGAAAAGCCTCTGAAGAAGTAACATTTAAACAGATATTTGAATAAAGTGCAGTGGAGAGCCATATGGCTGTCAGGAGGAATAGTGTTTCTTGCAGAGGGAACAGCAAATGCAAAGACCCAGACATGGAACCATGTTTGACGTCTTCCAGGAATAAAAAGTAATCCAGTGTTGCTGAAGCAGAGCAAGTGAGGTGGTCACTGGTAGGGGATGAGGACAGAGGTAATGAGGGACAGATCATATGTGGGCCTTGTAGACCACATAGGGACTTTGGGTTTTGTCCTAAGTCTGATGGTAGCCATTGGTAGATTTTGATCAGGTGAGAATGTGATCTAATTACATTTTTTAAAAAGATTTGTCTGGCCTCAGTGCTGAGAATAGTTAAGGTAGAGGTGAGGGGGGAATAGTGAGATCAATGAGGAGGGTATTTCAATGATTCAGGTTGGAAAAAATAGGCCTGTATTGGGTAGTGGGGTAGAGTAATCAAAAGTGGAATCCAGATATAGGTTGGAGGTAGACATAAAAGATTTGCTGATGGGTTGAGTAAGAGGGGTAAGAGAAAGAGAAGAATCAAGGTTGGCCACTAGGTTTTTGTCTTGAAGCAACTGGCTGGATCATAGTGTTACTTAATGAGTTGAGGTGAAGACTGGAAAAGGAGCAGGAGTTGGGGGACTGAAATCAAGAGCTGTGTTTTGAAGATGTCAAATCTGAAACTTCTATCAGACTCCAAGTGGAGATGTTGAGCAGGCAGTTTCCATGAATCTGAAACTCAGGGGAACTTCTCAGGCCATCAGCATGTAGCTGGAATGTAAAGGCAGAAGATTGGATGAGGTCATCTATGGAGAGAATGCACAGAGAGACACCCAGGGCCCACCAGTGTTTAGAGTTTGAGACAAGGAAGAAGATCCTTTAGAGAAGACTGAAAGGAAGCAGCTAATAAAATAGGAGAGAACCTGGGAGAGTCTGGAGTCTCAGAAGCCAAATAAGTAGTTTAATATAACTCCCATCAAAAATATCAATGATTTATTGTTATTAACTGACAACATCATTCTAAAACATATCAGCAAAGCTTAATGCACACCTAGGATAATGGACCATCTTGTCACATATTTCTTTTTTAACAACTGATCTGGACATGATGTTTTTATGACCTTGTAAAATGAAAAGGAAATCTTTCTTACTTAAAAATAATCTATTTACCTATGTAAGCACTCTGTCTTCCACTATACAACCCCTCCATTTTATACAGGCACACTTGTTTCAGTCACCTTGCTGGTGTCCTTGCAGCAAGTTAATAAAATGTAGCAGGAGTTTGAGAAAAATTTGTCTAAAAAATTTTGCTTTTGATACTTGGAAATTGATCCTATTTTATATAAGAATCTATTATGCCATTAGAAAGCATATTAAACCATTAGCCAGGCATAAGTTATTCAATAAATAGTGTTGGGACAAGTGTCGAGACATATGTAAACTAAATTGTTTTCTCACTTCATTCTACACACCAAAGTAAATTCTAGACTGATTAAAAGTTAAATCTTTAGGGAGTTGCCTGGTGGCCTAATGGTTAGGATTCTGAGTTTTCACTGCCAATGGCCCAGGTTCAATACATATAAATGAATCACTGTGCTGTACACCTGAAACTAACATGATACTGTAAATCAACTATACTTCAACTTAAAAATAAGTAAAAAAAAAAAAAAGAGAGAGAAAATTAAAAAAAAAGAAAATACAACATCTATTTATAAAACTTCAACAAGGGGGAAGATTTCCTAAGCTTAGAAATAACAGAAGACATTATAAAGCAAAAGACCAGCAGATCTGAATATATAAAAATAAAAAATGCTATGCATGAGAAACCATACAGTAAACGTTGAAATGGGAAAATGTTTTCAATAAAATATCAAAGTTGATATATTTTCTACATAAAGAGTTTATGCAAACTGATAAGAAAAGCAATAGGATATAAAAGTAGATAACTAATAGGGACCTACTGTATAGCACAGGGAACTCTACTCAGTACTCTGCAATGACCTGTATGGGAAAAGAATCTAAAAAAGAGTGGATATATGTGTACGCACAACTGATTCACTTTGCTGTACACCTGAAACTAACACAACATTGTAAATCAACTCTACTCCAATACCTCTGTTTTGCTCCTCCCCCCAACTGGTAACCACTAGTTTGTTCTCTATTATCTGTGTCTGTTTCTTTTTTGTATATTTACTAGTTTGTTTTATTTTTTAGATTCCACATATAAGTGATATCATACAATATATCTTTAAGAGAGCCCTCTTTTGGTCCGATGGTATACATTTAGACAAGCAACTTGAATTTGTATCAAGATCCTTAAAAAAGGTCCATACTCAATGGATGGCCCAGCATTTCTACTTGTAGACTATCTTAAAGAAATAACTCTTATATGGAGAAAGCATTTTACCAAAAAAATAAATAGGATTATTTATAATAGCTTCAAAATGGAAATAGAAAAGTTTTGCAGATACAGTGGACATGAAATGGTTAAATTAGAAAAACAGCTTTCCCTGTTACAGCCAGAAGTAATTCTTAATGCTACAAAGGAAGTTTCACTGTGTGCATATTTCTGCCCAGTGGGGATCTCTTTGTAGTTCTGACCCTAATCAGTAAGTCAGTCCACCAAAAGAAGAATTTAACTTCCATCCACACAATGTGGGCGGACCAGGGAACACAGAGAACCCAGATGAAAGGACTAGAAAGCTCCAGGGTCTTACAATTGAAAGGGAGGCTCCTCTGATAACAAATAAGTAGCAGGAGACATTTTGCAGAGTTTACTGAAGGAAAACAAAGTTTCCTTTGTGATAAAATTGATAAAGACTATTATTTTGAGCAAACTCAAAGCAAAGACAGACTTTCTGCAGAGAAATAAGGGCTACAATAAAAGAAAATGACATTCTTGCAAAACTAGCACAGGAAAGAAGGTGAAGATCAGTAGCAGGACTCAGGTGAAGTTCAAAGTAGAGGAATCTGGACCAGACTGGAGGCTGCTTACTTAGTCACACTGCCATGCATATTCCTTTATTCACTCATTCACTCTTTCATTAATTTATTAGTTGATTCATCAACTATTTATTGAGCAGCAAATATATGCCAGGCACTAAGCAAGTATTGGAGGTTCAGGCTTCCCTGGTGGCGCAGTGGTTGAGAGTCCGCCTGCTGATGCAGGGGACACGGGTTCATGCCCCGGTCCGGGAAGATCCCACGTGCCGCGGAGCGGCTGGGCCCGTGAGCCATGGCCGCTGAGCCTGCGCGCTCCGCTGCAGGAGAGGCTGCGGCAGTGAGAGGCCCGCGTACCGCAAAAAAAAAAAAAAAAGAAAAAAAGTATTGGAGGTTACCTTACTGAAAAAGACAGAGAAGATCTTTCATAGGACACATAATAGTTGCAAAGCTAATCTAACTCAGAAGATCAGAGAACCTAATCTAACTCAGAAGATCAGAGAATCCTTCTTTGGGTTTCTATGAGATTTGAAATTTTAAGTAAAGTTTGAAAAGTGAAAAAGATTTAGCTAGGGTAAGGATTTTTACCAATTCCTTAGTGGGGAAGGAACTGGAAATCTTATTTGTGGTTTACTGAATATATGGTGCACATATGTTTTCTATACAGTGAAATTAAGTGTAATTATAACTTTTGTTCCATTGTATGAATTCCATCATATTCAACAAATTCTATTATTTTTATAAAGACATAAATTATTCATCTGGATAGATTTTTAGGCTGTGTGACCCTTTCCATCTATTTAGTCAAGATTCTCGTATTTAGCAACACTTCTAACCATTACCAAAACTTAACCATTTAGTATAGGCTTATTAAGATCATACTTTCATTTCAAACAAATATGTGTTGAACACCTGTTGTGTGCTAAGCTCTATTTTTGCAGCTGAAGTTACAGTGGAAAGGAAGACAGAAAAGGCCCCTGACTTTACGGAGCTCACATTCTAGTATGAACTTAAATTCTATGCTTCTAATGTTCTAATTAACATTCCCAATAGCAATACATAGGGATGACCACTTCATTGTATTTCATTGGGCATTATTGTTCTTGTTTTTTTTTTTTTTTTTGCAGTACGCGGGCCTCTCACTGTTGTGGCCTCTCCCATTGCGGAGCACAGGCTCCGGACGCGCAGGCTCAGCGGCCATGGCTCATGGGCCCAGCCGCTCCGTGGCATGTGGGATTTTCCCGGACCAGGGCACGAACCCGTGTCCTCTGCATCGGCAGGCGGACTCTCAACCACTACACCATCAGGGAAGCCCTGTTCTTGCTTTTATAATGAAGAAAAGTACAAAAAAACATTAGGGCATTGTTACAGGTTGAACTATGTCCCTGCAAAAAGATATGTTAAAGTCCTAACCCCCATTACCTCAGAATGTGACCTTACTTGGAAGTAGGGTTTTTGTAGATGTAATTAGTTGCCATGAAGTCATCAGGGTGGGCCCTTATCCAGTATGCCTGGTGTCCTTATAAAAAGGGGAAATTTGGACACAGAGACCTATACAAAGGGAGAATGCCATGGGAAGATGAAGATAGAGATCAGGGCTATGCAACTACAAGCCAGGGGATGACAGTGACCACAGCAAACCACCAGAAGATAGGAGAGGGGTGTAGAGCAGATTTTCCCTCACAACACTCAGAAAAAATCAGCTCTGCCAACCCATCAATCTCAGACTTCCAGCCTCCAGACAATAACTTTCTGTTGTTTAAGCCACCCAGTCTGTGGTACTTTGTTATGACAGCCCTAGCAAACAAATACAGGCATATTTCTTACTTTGGGTTCCCCTAAAAGCAAAGATTGAGAAAAGGACTTGGGTGTATCAATGTTGTTTGACAACTGTGCACAGGATATAAACCTTGCTCTCAGAAGTATTGCAATGTTTTGTTAGTTTGTTTTCTCTTATTTTCCCAGGGGGTTTAGACCTAAAGGATAACCAAGCAAACCAAAGGCCTTCAATGAACAATAAAAGTCTCCACCACAGACTGCCAAATTTGGGTACTCAATGATTAGAATGGGATGCAGGAGTGGATCTAGGTTTTGTGGGGAGTGAAGTTAATCTTCTCTAAAAGCATTAAACGATAAACTAAAAATTAGGTAGAAAAGTCAATATTTATTTAGAATAAAAGGGAATTAAAACAAATTACAAATATTAGAAAGATGATAAACACTACAAATACCCCTAAATCTTGAAATATATAACATTCTTGTTTCTTAATTATCTCACACCCTTTCACAATGCTTTTTTTCCTACATATTTTGACTGCATGTTTTTTGATCACCTCTTCATATGGCACCAAGTTTGTTACATGATTTTCAATAGAGAGAAAAGAAAATTCTCTTCCTTTAGCATTTGTTTCATTATTGACAATGCGATGCATAAAACATGCAACTTCACACACAGATGTACTCACTGCTACAGAATTTTGAGCCAGAAAGACAGGAATTCTAATAAATCTATTTTAGATTATTTCCAGAAAAAATGTATTTGGAGTTTATATATAATGTATTATCAAGTATATATATTCCTGACAGGAGAGAATTTCCGCCTTGATGAGGCATTGATGATAACTGAATCCTCTGCTTATAATTTTACACATCTGATGCTTGGAGGAATTTTCCACAGAATTGCTTCTGGCTCTGATCAGCGCAAGCCTTGCTCTCTCTATTCCCCACATACTTCCAGTGTTAGGTGCTGCAGGACACATCCTTATGCTGACATGACTTCTGACCCTGGTCCTTCAAGTCACAATGCCTGGTAAGTTGGCTAAAGGGCATGAAGAGTATCCAGAAGCCATTTCCATAGCAGGCCACCCAAGAACAGCTTAACTATATAAAGGAGTGACTGGGACCTCATAAATATATCCCACTGAGCCAAAACTTACCGTGCTCCCAACTCAACTTGCCCCGTAACCAGATCCCCAAAATGCTTGTGTCCTTGACTTAACTGCAGTGTGATACATAAAAGTATTTCACTTTTTTACAAAGTTCACAAAAATCTATAACTGTGTGAATGTGTCAGGATCTTTCCCAGGACCTTAGAAGGAGCCCATACATGAAAGGACCCCTTCATGAGAGGGACCGGGAAGCTTAAATTTCATTTGCTTCATGGTAAACCTACCTTTCACGATGCTAAAATGAATGATCAAAAGCTTCATCACAGATATGTTTTTTACATAGTGAATTTTTGATCATTTGTCCTTTGGCAGCAGGGAATAAAGTTTAGACAATGGTTGGCTCTGATGCAGTAGAAGGAGAGTGGGTAAATGAGAAAAGAATTGTTAGAAGAATAGGAAATTGGCACTGGTAGTGATAGAATAGGATAATTAGTTTAGAAATCCCACTAGGGGATTAAAGACAGAAAGGGAATTTTTTTTTTTTGCGGTACGCGGGCCTCTCACTGTCACAGCCTCTCCCGTTGCGGAGCACAGGCTCCGGACGCGCAGGCTCAGCGGCCACGGCTCACGGGCCCAGCCGCTCCGCGGCATGTGGGATCCTCCCGGACCGGGGCACGAACCCGTGTCCCCTGCATCGGCAGGCGGACTCTCAACCACTGCGCCACCAGGGAAGCCCCAGAAAGGGAATTTTAACAGAGTTTGGAAGACTGTTGTAAGCTAATGACCAATCCAGAAAAGATCCAGTAACCTAGCAATAATCTACTCTACCTTGAATGAAGACCAGGCACATTCAAGTACCAGGCACACTCAAGCCACAAATCCTGATAGTTAAAACACAAGACAGTACATATAGGGTCTATGTCTTGTTACATGAAGTCAGGGAGTTAATGGTCCTTGAAGAATAGCATTTCTGCATGTAGCCAAGACAGAAATATAGGTGAAAGGGGAAAGAAACTAGGTGAAAGGGGACATTATACCTAAACCTGAGATGAATGACCACATTTTAGTATATGTTACCACCTTTCTGCTAATATACATATGATTTAAATAGTGCCATGACAGTCCAGTTAGACCATATAGGGGCAAAGGAGAAACTAATGATCTAAGCCTTGACATCTACCCAACATGAGGAAGATGGTCTTCTCCCTTCCCCACTTTTTCTTTGATTATAAAAACATAGCCCGCTTTGTTCTTGGGGCTGTGCTCCCTTGTCTGCCCACTTGTATCTCTCACAAGCATCCTATGCTAATAAACTCACTCTTCGTCTTTCACTTTGCCTCACGTTGAATTCTTTCCCTGCAGAGACAAAAGAAGCTGAGCTTCAGTAAATCCTGACACCAGGTGAGCAGTTTCAATTAAAAGACAGGGGGTTGGGGCTTCCTTGGTGGTGCAGTGGTTGAGAATCCACCTGCCAATGCAGGGTACTTGGGTTTGAGCCCTGCTCCAGGAGGATTCCAGGAGCAACTGGGCCCGTGCACCACAGCTACTGAGCCTGTGCTCTGGAGCCCGTGAGCCGCAACTGCTGAAGCCCGTGCGCCTAGAGCCCATGCTCCACAGCAAGAGAAGCCACTACAATGAGAAGCCTGTGCACCGCAGCGAAGAGTAGCCCCTGCTAGCCGCAACTAAAGAAAGCCCGTGTGCAGCAATGAAGACCCAACACAGCCAAAAATAAAAAAAATAATAAAAAATAATTTTTTAAAAAAAGGACAGTGGGTCTGGGTCCCCTCCTAAGTCTGGGATCATGGGTTCAAGTCCCAGTCTGAGATGTGGCTGGGTGTGAGACCCATCCGAGAAGGAGTGCAGTTTCAGTAGTGTGGATGGAAATAATAAGCCACGAGTCCAAAATATACGCATTTTCTCTGTCCTTTACGTCTAACATAAAGGCTAGAAGATGATCCTCAAAGACAAGATGTCTACCTGATTTTTTTAACCGAGGGAGTCAGAGAACTTCGTTTTGTTCAATCTAGAAAGGTCTGTGATATAAGAACCTATCCACTGAAATTAATATGAGTTATTACTTTGTATCTTGTTTTCATGTGGGCTTCAGACCAAATGATTTTCCTAACACGTTTATAAATGGAAAGTACACAAGGTTCGTTTTTAGCATTGGTGATAATAAATTGGAAAATGCCTAAGTCTGTATTTGTCACAGTGACAGTAACGATAATGTTTGTAGGCCCACTAAATTCTGTTTGGTTTTGTATTCTTTGGTTCAACTGAAGGCATCGGCATTAAGGTAAGAGGAGACCTTAGCTATTGGGTAGATTTCTTTATAATAACAGGAGTACTCTTCTGGTTAATAATTAAATTACACTATTAAATCTTCAGATAGAGGAAAGGCAAATAAATAAATTTCAAAGGCATTAACATGTAACCTGTTTTTAGTGAGTATAAAAACAAAGACTCTGGTAGATCAATAAAAGTAACAACGACTTTAATAGTTTTTGACTTTGGTCTAAGCAGCTAGAGATTGTGGGGTGTTCTTCCCCACCAAGAAGTATCCCGCTGATGGAGCTGTAAGGCTGAGGAATATGCTGATAAAGGGGTCCAGTTCTCTAACTGCCTTGATTTGTTCTCTCCTGTATTTATTTTCGCATGCTTTTGGAACAAATTACCTCTGTACTATCTTACAGTTCTGCAGATCAGAAGTCCAACATGGGCTCATGAGTTCAAATCAAGGTGTCAGCAGGCCTATGTTCCTTTCAGGAGGCTCTAGGAAATAATCCATTTTCTTGGCTTTTCCAGATTCCAGGCGTTGCTCATACTCCTTGGCTTGTGGCCACTTTTCTCCATCTTCAAGGCCAGCAGTGTAGCATTTCTTCCATCACCACATCTCTTTCTGACCACAGATGGGAAACTTTCTTCACTTTTCAGGGCTTATGTGATTAAATCTGGCCCATCTGAATAACCCAGGATAATCTCCAATTTTGAGGTCCTTAAATTAGTCACATCTGCAAAGTCCCTTATGCCACATAAGGTAACCTATTCACAAGTTCTGGGGATTAAAATCGGGATGTCTTTACGAGGGAGTCTTTATTCTGTCTACCACTGTTCCCTAACCTAGAACGTGGAGTGGGGTGAGAGGTCAGCAGCCTTCCCACTTTTCTGCAAGGAACATTTCATGGAATATCTCCATTCTTAATCCGTCAAAGGGAAAGGTTTTCTGAAGTGGTAGTGCAAGAGTGAGATAGATAGGCTTGGCTCTTTTCTCTTTTAAAATTAATAATAATAATACAGGAATACCTCAGAAATATTGAGGGTTCAGTTGCAGACCACCACAATAAACCAAATACTAATAAAGCAAATCACACAAGCTTTTTGGTTTCCCAGTGCACATAAAATTATGTTTATGCCATACTGTAGTTTATTAAGTATGCAACAGCATTATGTCTAAAAAATATACAAATCTTAATTTAAAAATACTTTGTTGAGAGATTGGTTCAAGATGGCGGAGTAGAAGGACGTGCTCTCATTCCCTCTTGCAAGAACAACAGAGTCACAACTAACTGCTGAACAATCATTGACAGGAAGACACTGGAACTCACCAAAAAAGATACCCCACATCTAAGACAAAGGAGAAGCCACAATGAGACGGTAGGAGGGGCGCAATCACAATAAAATCAAATCCCATAACTGCTGGGTGGGTGACTTACAAACTGGAGAACACTTATACCACAGAAGTCCACCCACTGGAGTGAAGGTTCTGACCCCCATGACAGACTTCCCAGTCTGGGGGTCCGGCAATGGGAGGAGGAAATCCTAGAGAATCAGACTTTGAAGGCTAGCGGGATTTGATTGCAGGACTTTGAGAGGATTGGGGGAAACAGAGACTCCACTCGTGGACGGCACACACAAAGTACTGTGCTCAATGGGACCCAGGGGAAAGAGCAGTGACCCCATAAGCGACTGAACCACACCTACCTGCTAGTGCTCTAGGGTCTCCTGCAGAGTCGGGGGGTGCCTGTGTGTCACCATGAGGACAAGGACATTGGCAGCAGAAGTCCTAGGAAGTACTCCTTGGCATGAGCCCTCCCAGAGTCTGCCATTAGCCCCAACAAAGAGCCTGGGTAGGCTCCAGTGTTGGGTCGCCTCAGGCCAAACAACCAACAGGGAGGGAACCGAACCCCACCCATCAGCAGACAAGCGGATTAAAATTTTACTGAGCTCTGCCCACCAGAGCAACAGCCAGCTCTACCCAACACCAGTCCCTCCCATTAGGAAACATGCACAAACCTCTTAGATAGCCTCATCCACCACAGGGCAGACAGCAGAAGCAAGAAGAACTACAATCCTGCAGCCTGTGGAACAAAAACCACATTCACAGAAAGACTGACAAGATGAAAAGGCAGAGGGCTATGTACCAGGTGAAGGAACAACATAAAACCCCAGAAAAACAACTAAATGAAGTGGAGATAGGCAACCTTCCAGAAAAAGAATTCAGAATAATGATAGTGAAGATGATCCGGGACCTCGGAAAAAGAACGGAGGCAAACATCGAGAAGATGCAAGAAATGTTTAATAAAGACCTAGAAGAATTAAAGAACAAACAAACAGAGATGAACAATACAATAACTGAAATGAAAACTACACTAGAAGGAATCAATAGCAGAATAACTGAGGCAGAAGAACAGATAAGTGACCTGGAAGACAGAATGGTGGAATTCACTGCTGCGGAACAGAATAAAGAAAAAAGAATGAAAAGAAATGAAGACAGCCTAAGAGGCCTCTGGGACAACATTAAGCACAACAACATTCACATTATAGGGGTTCCAGAAGGAGAAGAGAGAGAGAAAGGATCAGAGAAAATATTTGAAGAGATGATAGTTGAAAACTATAGTGGAACTAACTAACATGGGAAAGGAAATACCCACCCAAGTCCAGGAAGTGCAGAGAGTCCCATACTGGATAAACCCAAGGAGAAACACGCCGAGACACATAATAATCAAATTCGCAAAAATTAAAGACAAAAAAAATTACTGAAAGCAGCAAGGGAAAAATGACAAATAACATACAAGGGAACTCCCATAAGGTCAACAGCTGATTTCTCAGCAGAAACTCTACAAGCCAGAAGGGAGTGGCATGATATACTTAAAGTGATGAAAGGGAAGAACCTACAACCAAGATTACTCTACCTGGCAAGGACCTCATTCAGATTACACAGAAAATCAAAAGCTTTACAGACAAGCAAAAGCGAAGAGAATTCAGCACCGCCAAACAAGCTCTACAACAAATGCTAAAGGAACTTCTCTAAGTGGGAAACATAAGAGAAGAAAAGGACCTACGAAAACAAACCCAAAACAATTAAGAAAATGGTAATAGGAACATGCATATCGATAATTACCTGAAATGTGAATGGATTAAATGCTCCAACCAAAAGACACAGGCTTCCTGAATGGATACAAAAACAAGACCCATATAAACGCTGTCTACAAGAGACCCACTTCATACCTAGGGACACATTCAGACTGAAAGTGAGGGGATGGAAAAAGATATTCCATGCAAATGGAAATCAAAACAAAGCTGGAGTAGCAATACTCATATCAGATAAAATAGACTGTAAAATAAAGAATGTTACAAAAGACAAGGAAGGACACACATAATGATCAAGGGACCAATCCAAGAACAAGATATAACAATTATAAATCTATATGCACCCAACATAGGAGCACTTCGATACATAAGGCAACAGCTAACAGCTATAAAAGAGGAAATCGACAGTTACACAATAATAGTGGGGGACCTTAACACCTCACTTACACCAGTGGACATATCATCCAAACAGAAAATTAACAAAGAAAACACAAGCTTTAAATGACACAATAGACCGGATAGATTTAGTTGATATTTATAGGACATTCCATCCAAAAACAGCAGATTACACTTTCTTCTCAGGCGCGCACAGAACATTCTCCAGGATAGATCACATCTTGGGTCACAAACCAAGCCTCAGTAAATTTAAGAAAATTGAAATCATATCAAGCATCTTTTGTGACCACAATGCTATGAGATTAGAAATCAATTACAGGGAAGAAAACGTAAAAAACACAAACACATGGAGGCTAAACAATATGCTACTAAATAACCAAGAGAGGGCTTCCCTGGTGGCGCAGTGGTTGAGAGTCCGCCTGCCAATGTAGGGTACACGGGTTCGTGCCCCGGTCCGGGAAGATCCCACATGCCGCGGAGCGGCTGGGCCCGTGAGCCATGGCCGCTGACCTGTGCGTCCAGAGCCTGTGCTCCGCAACGGGAGAGGCCACAACAGTGAGAGGCCCGCGTACCACAAAATATAATAATAAAGTTTGAAATGTTGTAAGAATTACCAAAATGTGACAGAGTCACGAAGTGAGCAAATGCTGTTGGAAAAATGGTGCCAATAGACTTGTTTGACACAGGGTTGCCACAAACCTTCAGTCCGTAAAAAACACAATACCTGCGAGGTGCAATACAGCGAATTGCAATACAACGAAGTATGGCTGTTGTGATAATAATAATAACCATAACAAAAAGTCCATTGGTGAGATCTGTCCTCTTAAGAAGAACTCTGAGAGCTGTACTTTGTATGAGTTGAGTGGCTATCTAGCCTGCACATGAGACTGAGAGATAAAATACTACTACTTTGGTTATTATTTGTCTTGGCTGATTATACAATAAAACCAAAGGGCATCAAAGTCCATATCCAGACTCCTGGGCGGTCCATTTCCCTTCACTGCTACTTCATCATTTTGTACTTTCCTGATTTTGCCCAAATATTTGCAGTTTGGGTGGAGCCACAGCTTACCGGTCAACCCAGAGTTCATTTCACCTGTATGCTATTATTCAACTTGTTAGTAAACTCCAGTCTAACAAAGTTCCTTTGAACTTTACATATCAAAGAAAAATCACTTTTTTAGACTAACATCTAAAGCAGCTCAGCACACAGGGAGAGAGAGATGTCACAGCTGCGACTTAGAGACCAAAATGGGATGTTCTGGCAGGCTGTCACCTATTGACTAGAAATCTTTCATTTTAGAAAATGATTGCTTCTTATAGAGACGTTGGCCTCTGCTAAGCAATCCTTTCCTTTTATGCCTTGCCGTTTAAACTGTTTACAATCAAGATGCTTAACCTCTTACTTGTTCTTCCTTTGAATTGTTTGGTTAATTGTTACCCACAGATGCTAGCCCACAATCAAGGCAGTTCTTTGTACACTACAATCAGGACTGAACAGATGAATGAATGGACAAAGGAGACGATGCTGTGCTGTAGATAAACCCAGGTCTATGAAGTCTTGGCTCCAATGATAATATCTCTATGGCCTTGGGCAGGTAAGCTTCTGTGGGCCTCAGTTTCTCCATCTAGAAAATGTGTGTAATCATACCCACCTTGTATGTTTACTGTAAGAATTTGAGATAATATATGTAAAATCCCTGAAATACAGAAACTGGCAGAAAATCTCTCTCAATAGGAATCATTACCCAGTGTTTGCTCTTTGGGGATTACACAGCTAACACTCAATAATCCACATGTGGGTTATTCTCTTTGCAAATTAGCTCCAGCAAAATTTTGAAAGTAAGTAGATTTTCCCATGAACTCCTCATTTACTCTTGGCTGACTTCCCACCACCAATCTCGTGTGTTTATAAAATGAACTCAATTTAAGAATAAGATACATATACATGAGTAGAAAGGTAAATCTGTGGCCACAAATGGGATACATTATAAAACCAAACATTTGTGACATTTGAATTCTCTAGCTTGCAGTTAACTTGCCAAGATTGCTGAACAAGCCAGATGTAAAATTTTGAATTTCGTTGTATTAAATGGGGGGATAGGATGGCCAAATAATTGTGTGGTTTTCTAAATTTTTAATTTTTTTTTTTACTTAACACTCTTAGATCATGTCTATTGTATGAACACCAGCATTAATTTTCAGCAAATATCTTTTGTGACATCTAAAATGTTTGCTGTCACTGGCTCCATTGAGATCATCAGATCAGTCACATCTGACCTCAGTCCCCTCTCTGGGCCCCCAGAGAAGAGGACTAATCATTGTGGCTGGCTGATGAGTTACCAGCCATTCCATGGAGCTGAATCCCACAGATAAATAGAGAAGGAGCAAGGTTCAAGCCACTGGAAAAAGGCTGAAATATAAATACGTGGGGACGGTTAATAAAAGCAGTGAAAGTTGAAATTGAGGGTCTTAGGTTATAGTCCAGAAGGGAAGGCATCAGAATTCCAAACCAAATTAAAGACCCCGCACTTCAAATACATTACCAGAGGCTGATGGATAAAGATTTCAAAATAAGGGGGAAAAAAAGGACAGTTAAGTGTTATTTCTGGTGTTTATGGATGAAGAAGAAAAAAAGTGAACAGAAGGAAAAGAAGGCAAAGGCCAAGGACCTTCACAGGGAAGAGTAGGGCTGGGGTTGGCTGACGCCAACACCAGGCGAGGAAGAATGGGGTGCCTGTCGCGTGTTCTGCTTTTTGTTTCTTTTTCAACAGCTTTATTGAGATAAAGTTCACATACCATAAAAGCCACCCACCTAAACTATACAATTCAAAGGTTTTTAGTATATTCACAGATATGTGCAACCATCACCACAGTCAATTTTAGAATATTTTCATCACTCCAAAAAGAAACTTTGTGCCTCTTAGCTATGACCTCCCACCCTCCCTCCCCTAACCCTAAGCAACCACTAATCTATTTTCCGTCTCTATAGATTTGCCTATTCTAGACATTTCATATAAATAGAATTATATAATATGTTGTTTTGTGTCTGGCTTATTTCACTTAGCGTAGTGTTTTCAAGGTTCATCCATGCTGTAGCATGTATCCGTACTTCATTCCTTTTTATGGCCAAGTAATATTCCACTGTAAGGATATACAACGTGAGTTAATCCATTTGTCAATTGATGGACATTTTGGTTGTTTCTACCTTTTGGCTATTATGATTATTATGAATAAACATTCAAGCATAAGTTTTTGTGTGGACTTATGTTTTCATTTTTCTGGTCATACACCTAGGAGTGGAATTGCTGGGTCATATGTTAACTCGATGTCTAGCCATTTGAGGAACAGTCAGGTTGTCTTCCAAAGTGGCTACACTATTTACATATTTACCAGCAGTCATAGGATGTTGCTCCACAACCTCACCTGCCATTTACTCTCATCGTCTGGCTTTAAATAGCCTCTTCTAGTAAGTCAGATAGAGAAAGACAAATATCATATGATATTGCTATTATATGCAGAATCTTTAAAAAGTGATACAAATGAATTTATTTACAAAACAGATACAGACTCACAGACTTAGAGGACAAGCTTATGATTACTGGGGGGAAGGGTGGGAGGGAGGGATAGATTGGGAGTTTGGGATTGACATGTACATACAACTATATTTAAAATAAATAACCAACAAGGACCTACTGTATAGCACAGGGAACTCTGCTCAATGCTCTGTAATGACCTAAATGGGAGAAGAACTTGAAAAAGAATAGATTCATGTATATGCATAACTAAATCACTTTGCTGTACACCTGAAATTAACACAACATTGCTCATCAACTACACTCCAATAAAAAATAAAATTTTTAAAAATAAATAGCTTCTTCTATGTGATAAAAGAAGTGAGATGAAAACACAGGATTTGCTTGGGGGCACAAACACCCACTATTATTAGTGTTCAAAGAAATACTGATGTTCTACTTTTTTAAAAAATTTATTTTATTGAAGTATAGTTGATTTACAATGTTGTGTTAATTTATACCGTACAGCAAAGTGATTCAGTTATACATATATATACGTCTTTCTCAGATTCTTTTCCATTAGGGTTTATCACAGCATATTGAATATAGTTCCCTGTGCTATACAGTAGGATCTTGTTGTTTGATTTTCTACTTTACGGCTGTGAGCTGTTTTTCAGCATGTGCTATAATAATTTGGATAGCGAAAGAAAAACCCAAAGCTGGATTGGAACTATGTAAAAATTAATTCCTATATTACCACTTACATAATAAACAGCCCAAAGTCTGCTCCCACCCCACCACCTTGAACTGGTGACCTGTTACTCCTTTTTGGTCCCGTGGGTGCCTTCCCCAAGTCACTGGCTTGAATTAGGTCACCTGGGGCGAAGTTCCCATTGGGTCTCTACTTCCTCCGATGCAACACGCAACAGAGTATACACATTAAAATATTTCTAATTGTATAATATCTTCATTATTAGATTAATATCTGTTCTTTCCTCTAGTTTGTAGAGCACTGGGGCAAAGTGACCTTGGCTATCTTTCCCGACACCCCCAGCGTCCAGCACTTGGGTGCGCTCTGTAAGCATTTGTTGAATGAAGGAGCAGAAGGGTTTTACACTAAAGTTTTCCTGCTTAACGAAAATTTTCAGGAAGTGTGTACAAATTAAGCTTTACCAAGGTGTTTGCTTTGTTTAAATACAAAAAGCCCAAGCTGCATCTTAGCTTTTTGACGTGCTCCAAGAGCAGGCTTATTTTACCAGCAAATTGCTCCCTGAGTCAGCTAATGCTAAGGTATGTTCAATACTTGTCTAAAAACTATCCTAATCTTCCCTAACAGAGACCAGAGGAAAGCTGAAACAGCTCTTCTGACATTTGGGAAGCTCTGATTCTGTCAGTCATTTTCTGTTCTTTATCGTGTTTTTTTTTTTTTTTTTCCCAAAGGAAAAAGCTGTTTTCCTGTGTGTGAGAACATTCTCTCCTATCTAATAATGCTCAGTTGTCTTTCTGTTCCATCCGTGCGCAGGAAACCACCTGTCCAATTGAGATCCGAGCTGGGCCTGTCAAAGTGTCTCATTTTATATAGATGTGCAGCTGTCAGATCAGGGATCAAAGCCTTGCTTTTAATGGAAACAAGTCATTTTTTACCAATATGACTGTAGAATTTATATGAATACAGCTCTCTGGATCAAATGATTGGCATTTGTACTTCTCAGGCTCCAATCATTTTAACAATGACTTGGTTTTCCAAATAAAAGGACAAGGGAAACCTCTGCTCCCTCCCGTCCAGTCCTGCTCCTTCTGTTGTGGTCTCTAAATGGTGGGTAGTCTCATAGGTCTTGCTTGAGAGATCTGTTTTATTTAACCAATAGCATTAGAAAAATTTCTTTTGGGGGCTTCCCTGGTGGCGCAGCGATTAGGAGTCCGCCTGCCGATGCAGGGGACGCGGGTTCGTGCCCCGGTCCGGGAAGATCCCACATGCCGCAGAGCGGCTGGGCCCGTGAGCCATGGCCGCTGAGCCTGCGCGTCCGGAGCCTGTGCTCCGCAACGGGAGAGGCCACAACAGTGAGAGGCCCTCGTACCGCAAAAAAAAAAAAAAAAAAAAAAAATTTCTTTTTGGATTAAAGGCCAGTATTTAAAATTGGGAAGATTTCACATAAAATTTTGACTTGCAACTTTTCTTGAAAAATCAAGCACTAGCAATACTGGGTAATGTTCCCACAAGGCAAATAATGTAGCCTCTAAGATGGTCCCCAATGATCCCACTTCCTGGTATGCATGCCCCTGTGAAATCTCTTTCCCTTGAGTGTGGGCTGAACCTGGTTTTTGTCTCTCCTGAGGTTAGGTTACAAAAGACTAATTTCCATCTTGTTTTCTCTCTTTCTTCTTTGCTTGCCCTGGAGGGAAGCTGGCTGGCATGTTGGGAGCTGCCCTAAGGAGAGACCCTCGTGGCAAGGAACTGATGCCTCCAGCCAACAGCCAACAAGGACCCGAGGTCTGCCAACAGCCACGCCATCAGTTTGGATGTGTGTCCTCTCCCAGCTGAGCTTTAAGATGAAATCACGGACACAGCTGACACATTAATTATTGTCTGATGAGCGAACCTGGACCAGCGGACCCAGCTAAATGATGTTTGGATTCCTGGCCCACAATATCCGTGTATAAGTCAAGAAAATATATATTTGTTTTAAGAGAGTAAGTTTTGGGGTAATTTGTTACTTAGTAATAATAGGTAACTAATTCAGTGAGCACAGCTATGCCCTTCGGAAGGCATACATTCTCTCTGGTTTGTGCCTGTGCAGCCCTCCCCAGGGTGACTGAGACCCAGCCCCGCACTGTGCAGTAGGCCACCATTCACTGAGTCACCCCATCAGGACCTAGAGTCACCCCTCAGTCACCCAGTCGCCAAACCCTCTAGGATCAACCTCTGGTTTTCACTCCCCTTTCTTCACTCTGCCCTCTCTTCCCAGGGTTCAGCCCCTCACAATGTCTTGCTTGGGCTATGGCAACAGTCTCCTAATTCTCCTCTCTGCTCCCTGTCTCCCCACCATCAATTCATCTCACCACACCGCCGACAGAGTGCTCTTTCTAAACTCTCTCCAGGATAAAATCCAAGCATCTGGGCTTGGCTTCCAAGGCCCTCTCTAACCAAGCCTGCCCCACACTCCAGCCGCACCCCTCCCACACCCCTCCTCGCTCCAGTCACCTGAAACTCCTCGCTAATCCTTAAACGTGCCACAGTAAACAAACGTACCTTTGCCCTCACTGATCCCTTAGCTTGCGAGGAAACATCTCTTCCCTACTTGGTGACCACACCTCCTCTGTCGCCGTCACCTCCTCTGTGAAGCCATTATTAAATCACACCCCAAGTGATTAACTGCTTCTTCCTTGTTGTCCCTACAGCCTTCAGTTCATGCACCTGCCTCCTTACCTGTCATTCTTCTCTTCCTGGATAGTAAGCTCCTTGAGGAGGGGATGCTGAGATAGCCATCCTGCGTTTCCAACACAGTGTCCGGCACAAGGGAGGTACTCAGCTGACAACATTGTTTCTACAAAACAGCAACAACCAAAATGATTCTGTTGTGTCCCCTTAATGTCACCCCTTTGACAGTCTTGCTCTCTGGAAGAGAAGCCACCCAAGTTTCCCTCTTCTACTCATCCTTCAGGTCGCAGCTTGAACGGCACTCCCTCAAAGAACACTCCCTAATCCTTAGACCACACTGACCTCCCTCTCAGTGAGACTCAACACCGACGTAATCACTTACACAGCATTCGTGCATTCCAGACACCGTTCTAAGTGATGTGTATATATATTAGTTCATTTAATCCTCACAACAATCAATCTGGGTCACCCTGATTGAAATGGAGGCATTTCAACCCAAGCAGTCTGGCTTGGGGTCCGTGTACCTAACAGCTTCTTTAATGCCTGTTTAGCAGCACCTCCCTTCCCCCGCCACTCACAGAAACAAACCATTAGATAGTAGGCCCTAAGAGGACAGGGTCAGGCCTTACCAGTGTTTCCCCAGCCCCAACCCTGGGCTCCTGAGAACAGACGGACAAAGGAACTTTTGGAACCCAGTAATTTGTACCTGGTCCCCCAGGCTCAACCTCCTCGGAAAGCAGGAGACATCCAAGCTCCATACCTGGGCATGAACGCCTGGGGCCTGCTCTGCCACTGGCCACGGAGTGAGATCCAGAAACGACCCTGGTACCGACTCTTCACAGTGAAAGAGCTGATGTCTAGTAAGCCCACATACAGTGTTCCAGAAACTCCCCGCTCTGACCTCAAATCCTCACAGCGCTTCAAGGAAACTATCCCGTCAGAGCCTGAGATCACAAGGGCACACTTTCTGACGGCAGTGCTTCATCCCCAGCACCTAGAACAACCCAGAGCAGCCCAGAGGGGGTGCTAGATAAATACTGTCTGGTGAACTTTACAGATGAGGCTCAGCAAGGTCCAGTGACAAGCCCATCGCCAGCTGGCAAGGTGTACGGTCGGAATTTCAAAGTAAGTCTCTCTGAAGCTAAATCATGCTTTCCCCACGATTTCCCACTGAATTTCCCATCCCCAGTCGTTTCCCATTCCCAAGAAACTTTTCAGTACTGTTAGGGTCTTGATGGTTGACAGGTGAGGGCCATGACACCCAGGGACCAAAATATGGCTCTTAAAATTTGTACTTATTTATTTAGGTTTTTTTTTTTTTTTTGGGGGGTCGTGCCCCACAGCATGCGGGATCTTGGTTCCCGGACCAGGGATACAACCCATGCCCCCTGCAGTGGAAGTGCGGAGTCCTAACCACTGGACAGGGAAGTCCCCTTGAAAGTTATACTTACGTGGCTTAGCCTGGCTGTGGATGTCACAGCACCTCAGAAGTTCTGTCTTAAAGCCGACCGGGGCCATAGAAGTGTGGAAACCACGCTCCCCTCCCTCATTATCCCTCGGGCCTGTCTTTTCCCTTTATTGTCATTGTTCACAAAAAAAAAAAAAAGTCAGAAAGCCTCTTTTTGCATTCTCTTTTTCCTGATCATTCATGTCAGCAGGTTTCTCCTTTTCTTGAACGTTCGTGAGTCACTGATGTCCCCTGTTAAATGCATTGCTTTCAGGGCTGGCTTTCAGGCTGGATTAAAAGGTAGGCAGTCCCGTACAAGCGTTAACTCACGGTTGTGCGCTGCATTTTTAATGGCCCAGGAGCTGCTGAAGTATGAAATGACATATCTTTTAAAAACGACTGACCTCATTTCACTCCATAAAAATGCTGGTCTTGTTATTTATGCAGAAAACCTATCTCCTCACTGTAAATATTGGAAAGAAATTTCCATCTGCACCCTTGAACGTTACATATTTTTGAGATTCTATTTCTGTTACTTTCAAAAAAAATTAACAGCAGGAGAAAGTGTTATGGATACCTTGGGAAAAGATGAGCTATTCTAACTAGCTACGGAACCGGTGCTATCAGATAGGTATTGACCATCCTCCTTGCCTACTATGCCCTTTCTTGTTTGGTGTGTGTGTGTGCGTGTGTCTGTCTGTGACGCTAGGAATGGGTAGAAAAGCCCTGCAAACATCTGAGCTGGTTGACCATAGCTCTCAATTTACAAATTTAAAAATCGCCACTAAGTTCAGAAAGTACGTGCCTCTGTGAGAAACTGATCATGCTGGCCTTGTATGCTGGTGGAGGAAGCAGTTGCTTACTACGTGGCACAGTTTGAGGTTCATCCTGAAAACCAGATACCTGAGTTTTAATACTGTTAGGGTCAGATTTGCTACCCTGGCTCCCATGCTACTGATCTGGGAGTTAAGAGGTAGCGTATAATCAAATGTGAGCAGACTAGACTGAAGATACAGTATCCTGAAATGGAAACCGCATAGGATTTAGAATCTCAGCTCTGCCAGTACTCACTGTGTGTCCTTTGCCAAATCACTCACCCTCTCGGAACCTCACTTGCCCCATCTCTAAAATAAGTTTAATGATATTTACTTCACAGGGTTGTAACAAGGGTGAAATGAGAGAGTATTCGTGAAAGCCCTGGGGCCTCCCACCTACTCCCTTAAACTGGGGCTGGAAGCTCAGCTTAGCCCTCCTGAGGCTTAACTGATGATGACATAGTGCCCACAACAGCTCTGTCGCGTGCTTAGTTAGCTTTCCTTGCCTTTCTCTCAGCCTAGGGCCTCTTGTGGTTTGTAGTTTCCTCTCATTCTCAATATTCTTGAGTGAGCATGTCTTTGCAGGTCAGATGATGGGTAGAAAATGAATAAACACTACTGAAAAGTGGAAGCGTGGGGACAGAAAGCAAAATGCCATTCATGAGGTTTTTGCCAGTCCTAACACTATGCACATGTTGGTATCTTAAGGCGACCTCCAACCTGCTGTGCGGTTTTGGGAACCTTGAATCTTTACCTCCTCGGCACCCTGTAATGAGCTCTCAACAAAGAGCCACGGCCTCAGCGCCCCCCAAGCTAGAGTGTGTGGAATCACAGGAACGTGGGATGGAATGGCATAGAGGTTAAGCGCTCTGGAGCCAGACCGCCCACTCATGAATCCTGCCCTACGCTTGCCAGCCAGCGGACCACTGGCCTTGCCAAACGTCCTTATGTCTCAGCTGTCTCATGTATGAGACAGGAATATGACTAATACTTCCTTGTTAAGTAATTCACGTTAATATTTGTTATGGACTAGATGTTTGTGTTCCCCCCAAATTCAAATGCTGAAATCCTAACCCTGAATGTGATGGTGTTAGGAGGTTGGGCATTTGAGAAATGATTAGGTCATGGGGGTGCAACCCTCAGGAATGGGATTAGTGCCCTAATAAAAGAGACTCCAGAGAGCTCTCTCACCCCTTCCACCATGTGGAAGGACACAGCAAGAAGACAGCTGTCTATGAACCAGGAAACAGGTCCTCACCAGACACCAAATTTGCTAGCACCCTAGTCTTGGACTTCCCAGCCTCCATAACTGTAAGAAACATACGTTTGTTGTTGGTTAAGTCACCCAGTCTATGGTATTGTTGTTACAACAGCCCTAAGGGACTAAGACAATATTAATATCAGCATTGGTGTTATTTTAGCTTTTTGGTCTTGAGAAATGACCTTGTTTAGTTCCACTGGTTATGAAGAACAGAAGCTCCTTAAACAAAGACAAGTAAAAAGGATCATGAAGAGATATGATAGAATCTCAGGGAAATGTAATGCAGGAAGTGTAGCCAAACTTCATGGGAAATGGAAACCCATCTGTCTTTCTATCTCTCTCCCTACACATACATACACATACACAGAAAGAGAGTTTTTCATCATTGTTTCTCTCTTTGCACTTGCCCTTCACCACGTGGCAGCTCAGCATCCCCTCTTTCTCATGGTTTCTGCCCTCTACACAACTTCAACTTGTATGTGGCATTAGCTCACCATAGGCCAACTCCCATCCTGACACCACTGGGCCTCAAATGTCTAATTTCCATGGCCCTGACACTGTATACATGGCACTGTATTTCCCAGTCAAATTCTAGAGAGAAGATGACTGGATTTTGACTAGATTATGGATTGGTTCTTTGAGGGTCAGATATGGTAACCCCTGGTTTAATCGACTGTGATTGGCAAATGCTGGTCACATAATACAAGAATCACTCTGTTCAAGGGATGTAGGTAGGGCTCATTAAGCCAGAAGGAGGAGTTCTACCATAAGTAAAAATTTCAGAACACAAATTTTACCTTAACCATGAAAACTGTTCAATTTTAATTTTTGTAGAAAAACGTTTTCATAATACATTACTCATGTTCCCATGTTTATAAAACAGTGTTTTTGTTTAAAATTGATATATGACTCTTAGAAACTCTTATAACTCTTAGAGAATATACAAAAAGAATATTAAAGGTAAAAATCAACTTCAACCTTCCTATTTAGTAATTAATCTGGTTAACATGTTTATATATTTCTTCTTTTTTTCCCTTGTTATTTTGTTTTTCACAGTTATGATATATTATTATTTTGTAACACGGTTTTTGGGGGATTTTTTTGGTTCATTTGTTGGTTTTGGTTTTGGTTTTGGCTTTGGTTTTTGTTTGAGTTCCCCAGAAACAAATTCTGAAATAAAGATTCAAGAGCACATACTGGGGACTTCCCTGGTGGCACAGTGGTTAAGAATCCACCTGCCAATGCAGGGGATATGGGTTTGATCCCTGGTCTGGGAAGATCCCACATGCCGCAGAGCAACTAAGCCCGTGCGCCCCAACTACTGAGCCTGTGCTATGGAGCCCGCTCGCCACAACTACTGAAGCCTGCGTACCTAGAGCCCATGTTCCACAACAAGAGAAGCCACCACAATGAGAAGCCTGTGCACCGCAATGAAGAGTAGCCCCCGCTCACCACAACTAGAGAAAGCCAGCGCACAGCAACGAAGACCCAACGCAGCCAAAAATAAACAAAGAAACAAGTAAATAAATAAATAAGTTTAAAAAAAAAGAAAAAAGGAAAAGAGCATATACTGTATTTTGAAGGCAACCTCAGGAAACACCAGAAGGAAAATGGAAAAGAGATACAGGGAAGGGGAATGTCCAGTCACTACTGCTTTGTAATAAGTTATTCCTTAAGGGTATGAAACAATGGAACCATTTTATTTTGCATTCAACTTTGTGCATCAGGAATTTAGGAAGGGCTCAGTGGAGAGATATCCACTGGGGCTGCGGGCATCTGAAGGCTCTGCTGGGCTGGTTGGTCCAGATGGTCTGCTCACATAGCCTGAGCCTGATGGTTGACCTCAAGCTCAGTTAGAGTTGTCGACCAGAGTATCTGCATATGGGTTCTCCAGCAGAGCAGCCTCAATGGAGTCAGACTTCTTACCTGGTGACTGGTTTCCCAAGAGTGAGTTCCCAAGAGAACTTGATGGTCTTTTATGGTCTAGCCTTGGAAATGATATAGCATCAATTCTGCCATACTCTTTTAATCAAAGCTGTCACAAGCCCACAGGGGAAGGGGACATAGACCCTACCACTTAATGGGAGTAATGCCAAAGAAGTTGGGAACTTTAAAAAAAATCACCACAGGAGGGAAGCCAATAAGTTGTGTGTAATTCATCCAGTTGGCACTGTGTTGCAACTGGAGTTGAGTTCTTCTGGAGGACGCTTAGGAACAGAGTACAAAACATCTCAAAATTGTCCCCAAGGAAGGCAGAGGAAGCTAAAGTATTTAACTTCCAACTTCCTATTAGTAATTTTTTAGGGCTAGGAAGTTTGGGGAGGGAACAATAAATCCCCTAGGAATCGGTGGGCATTCCCCTAGTATTGACTTCTAAGCATGCTCCTTGGCCAGAGGAAAGCTTCAGGCAGAGAGCTTCATGTGATCACAGCAAGCAGCCTTTCAGGAGCAGAGATCTGAACAGAGATGAATGCCAGGGGGTTGTCAGGAAGCTACCAACACTATCTCCTACAGTGTATCTTAAGCATTTTTCCTTGCCATTAAATATTCTTTGTGATGACTTTTAATGGTTACATAGATATCTTGTTGTTTAAGTAACACCTCTGTACATAAAGCTGAGGGCTGGGGGGAAAAATCACACCACACACCACTGTATCCATTAATGCCTGCCTATGTTCTCTTACTTTAGACAACTGTGAAAATTAATAGACGAAACCACAACTAAAACTGGAGTTGGGAAGGACTGTAGAGGAGATCTCATGCCCTACCACTTGTCATCAATTCCCCCAGACGGGAAAGAAGTACCTTGCATCTCCAACAGGAAGGTGTCTCTATTTTACCACCTTAGGAGGAAGGAAGATTTTCTTCTTGCCCAGCAACAAGCCCAGCCAATGGAAAACACCACAGCTCAGCCAATAAGAAGCCATCATCACCCTGAACTGTTAGTTTCCTCCAGTGAACTTTCATTTTTCTTTTGCTAATGACTTCCTTGTCCCACCCTTCTTTCTATAAAAGCCTTCCATTTTGTTTTTTTGCTTTTTTATTTTATTATTATTATTTTACATCTTTATTGAAGTATAATTGCTTTACAATGGTGTGTCAGTTTCTGCTTTAAAAGCCTTCCATTTTGTATAACTCCTTGGAGTATCTCCATTTGCTAGATGGATACATGAATTGTTTAATAAAGCCAATTAGATCTTCAAATTCACTCAGTTGAATTTTGGGTTTTTTAACACCACCAGTTACTCATCTTTCTGATTCTCCTTGGTCACTCCCTCTCTTTACACCAAACTATCACCTCTCCCCAAGATCTGTTTTCAGCTTGTATCCCCTTTACTTTCAGTAGATGGTTCAATCTGTTTCAATGAGAAATGGAAGTCCTCAGAGATGACCAACCATGTTATCCCTTTCTACCTACCCATTTTCCTTTATCTAATCCCTTTCTCATTCCTTTTCTTCCCATCTCAGAATGTGAGTTCTAGACCAACCCTTCTTCAGTTCTAGACCAACCCTCACACTCCCTTCCTCCAGATGAATCCCGGCCCCAACCCCACCTGAGTTCTCCCTGTCTCCTCCTACATCTTGCCCCTTTGGTTCTCTCTCTCCTTTACCTTCCACCTCTCACTCACTCTTTGCTCCTCTCCACCTCCCTATAAATATGCCCAAGGCTTTCTTCAGGCTAAAATAACATGCCCTTAGCCATCCAGCAACTGTATACTCTCTCTCCTCACTTTCCATTCATTCCACAATCTACTGCATTTGAGCCTCTGCCCGCACCATTCTTCTGAAGCTGCACTCACTGTCAATCAACCACCAGTTGCCAGCTCTGGAGGATAAGTCTTAACTTCCTGGCTCTTAGACCCCTGGTGCGTGTGAATTCACTGACAGCTCTCCTCTTTCTTAAAGCTCTCAGTTCTCTTGGCCTCCGGGACTCCTCAGTCTCCTGACTAACCATAGCTTAGGAACATTTCTTCTCTCTCTCTTCTGTTGGCCACGCTTCCTTTGGCTAATCCAAAATGCTGCTGCTTCCTGTCTAGTGCTTGCTTTTTTATTTATACTTTCCCCCTAGGTGATCTTATCCTCTTTCATGTTCCCAATTATAAGTCTACAATGCTTCATCTGAAACTCTCAGGACCAGGTGGCTTAAGAATCCAGAATTTTTCAGATTTCAGAAAGGTTATAAGGAACATATACTGAAAATTATATACTGGGCCCAGTAGAGCCTGGGATAGCACCTTCTAATCAAACACAAGAATATTTCTGTAGCAAAACACAGAAATAGTCACACTAAGTAGGTTTTTTAAAGGGGCTAGAAATAGTTTTTGATTTTTTAAAAAGTACTGATTTATTTGGCTGCGCTGAGTCTTAGCTGTGGCACACAGGATCTTCGCTGCCACATGCAGGATCTTTTAGTGGCAGCATGAGGGATCTAGTTCCTTGACCAGGGATCAAACCCAGGCCCCCTACGTTGGGAGCGTGGAGTCTTAACTGCTGGACCACCAGAGAACTCCCAGGGCTAGAAATAGTTTTCATGGACATATAGGTTATGTTTTAGTGTCAAAAGTGCAAGCAAATGAATCTTTTTAAAGACTTTTGGTTTTTAGGTCTTTTTTTTTGGATTTGGAAATTGTAAGTAAGGGATTGCAGACCAGTACCACCAGTGTGCTGATATAACTCTCAAATCTTTATTTCCAGGCTGCAGCATTATATGGAGGTGTAGGCTTATCTGTCTGAAACCTGTTAGATATCTCTACCTGGATGTCTTATAGACATATCAAGCTCAACTCATTCAAAACTGAGTATCATCCCCTCTGTCTCAGGTCCAGTCCCCGGAGAAACAGAATCTGAGACAGGTATCTGTGAGCAGATTTACTGAGGAGTGCTTTAGGGTGTAGCACCTGGAGGCCAGTGAGGGAAGCAGGATTAGGCACAGGGAGAAGCTGAAGCGTGCTGCAGACACAACAGGAGCCTCAGCTGATCTTCAAGGGAGCTCTGGGGCTGGAATGGCCCTTCAGAGTTTTCCTGAACTGAGAAAAGGAGACCCAGTCTTTGTGTCCCTACATCAACCAGTCATTGAATATGGGCTTCACCTGGCAACGGGGTGTACCCTTGAGCAAAGTAGCTCCCTTCGGCCAGAGGGGACTCCTCCATGAGCCATCAGCAGCCTTTACTCGAGAAGGCTGGGGAAATGACGGCTTCCATCTTGAACATGGTGCACCATCTTGCAGCATCCATTGAAAGCTCTCCCCCTGCTTTCTGTGTCTGCCGTCCACTCAGACACCCAAGTTTCTAGCTTCTAGTTGTCCTGGACTCCTCTACACCCCATACCACTTCCACATCTGGTAACTCAGCACATCCCACCAATTTAGCCTTTTCGGTAAACTTTTAAAATCTGCCTCATCTTCTCCAGCCTTATGTCCAATGACCTTATTCAGCCTCACACTGTCTCTTTCTTGCCTGGTTTACTGCAACTGCCTCCTACTTGTTCTCCTTTCTTTTGTTCTTTTCCCAATTACATCCATTTTCTGCACATGCCAAGAATGAACTATCTAAAACTCAAATCTGTACGGGGCTAGAAATCCTCCAATAGTTCACCATTGCCTACAGGGTAAACTCCAAGTTCCTCAGCCTGTTATACAGGGATCTCTATGATCTCACCCCTGTCTGGCTCTCCTGGGCCACCTATCCCAATACTTAATATCCTGGCAGCCCCTGAACTGCAGCATGTTCCCCTCTTGCACTCTATACTGCTTCTTGTCTCCCTCCTTTCACTCATGTGGTCCTCTCTGCCTAGATGCCCTTCACCCCACCCCCCTCAACTCATCCTCTAAGACATGGTTCAGTTATCACTTGCTCTAGGGGGACTCTTCTATGTCCCCATCCCCAGTCTAGGTTGCGTGCACTTTCTCTGTGCATTTATAATGTCCTATCCATACGTCTCCCATTGCACTCAGCATCCTGTGTTAAAATTAGATGTGTTGCTGCTTCCTGGAAACCAGGACAATGGTCTCATCTTTTTAACACTCTCACCTAGCTCAGAGCCAGGGACACAATATGCTCTCAATAAAAGCTTGTTGAATGAGTGAATGAAAGATTATAATAATTATAATAGCTAATGTTTATTAGAGTTTAATGTGTGCCAGGCACTGTATTAAGGGATTCGTATATTTTTTCATCTTATCCTTAAACAATTTTATGAAGAAAGTACCATTTTTTCCCATTTTCCTGATGAAGAAACTGAGGCTCTGAGGGCTTAAATCAGGGGTTCCCAACCCCCTGGCTCCCCTAGGAACCAGGCTGCACAGCAGGAGGTGAGCAGTGGGCAAGTGAGCGAAGCTTCACCTGCCACTCCCCAACAATCCCATTACCGCCTGAACCGCCACTACCATTGCTTCCGCCCCATCCGTGGAAAAATTGTCTTCCACGAAACCGGTCCCTGGTGCCAGAATGGTTGGGGGCCGCTAGCTTAAGTAACCTGTTTAAAGTCACACTGCAAGTAGGTGGTAGAAGGGGGATCTGAATCCAAGTATACCTGACCCCAGAGCATGAGTCCTTAACCCTGCACAACGCGGCTTCGAGGAGCCAGAGACCCACAGCCCCGAAGCTGCAAGGGCTCCTGGGAAGACACCTAGTGAGTGGAAGCTTAGGTCAGTGTTTAGTCCAAAGCTCAGAGCATGCAATTCTCCCATGGAAAACTTCAATGGCCTCCTACTGAACACTGAAAAAATCGCAGATCTGAAAAGTGGCTTTATAAGGACCTGAACAACAAGGTGCCTACCTTGTCCTCTCCGTGTCTGTGCCTTCCCACTCCACCATGCAGTCACACTGCTGCTCCCTCCACAACCTGAACACCCCAAGCTGTTTCCAGACTCCAGCCCTTTGCACATTTGTCACCCCTGCCTGGCTTGCTCTTCTCTATATTCTTTCTTTCCTCTTAGCTAGCTCTTTCATATCTCTATTTAAATGTCACTTCTTCATAAAAGGTTTTTTTCCCCACAAGTAGGTCTCCGTCATTATCTGTCTCATCCCTGTGTTTCCTTCATAGCATTTCTCAAGATTTGTAATTATTTTATTTCATTTGTTTGTTTTTGTCTGTTCTTCCCTTTAGAATTATAAACTCCATTAGAGCAGAGTCTGTCGTATTTCCAGTACCTAACACAGTGAATGGATGAACAGGTGCTAAATAAATATTGATTCAAAGCTGTATACCTGTAGGATGGTTACTATTAAAAAAAAAAAAACAAGAAATAGAAAATCACAAGCGTTTGTGAGGATGTGGAGACATCAGAACCCTTGTACATTGCAGATAGGTGAAGCCACTATGGAAAACAGGATGGTGGGTCCTTAAAAAATTAAAAGTAGAATTACCATATGATCCAGCAATTGCACTTCTGGTTATATATCCAAAAGTATTGGAAGCAGGGACTTGAATATGATATTTGGATACCTAGGTTCATAGCATTATTATTTGCGGTAGCCAAAAAGTGGAAGTAATCCAAGTGTGCATAGACAGCTGAATGGATACAAAAAATGTGGTGTATACAAAAAATGGAATATTATTCAGCCTTTAAAAGGAAAGAAATTCTGAAACATGCTCAACATGGATGAACTGAGGACATGCTAAGTGAAATAAATCAGTCACAAAAAGACAAATATGCATGATTCCACTCATATGAGGTACCTAGAGTCAAAAAATTCAGAGACAAAAAGTAGAACAGTTGTTCCCAGGAGCTCGGGGGAGGGAAAATAGTGATTGTTTAATGGCCACAGAGTTTCAGTTTTGCAACATGAAAAGAGTTCTGTGGACGGAAGGTAGTGATGGTAGCACAGCAATGTGAATATACTTAATACCACTGAACTGTTCACTTAAAAATAGTTAAGATGGTAATTTTTTTTTTTTTTTTGCGGTCTGCGGGCCTCTCACTGTTGTGGCCTCTCCCGTTGCGGAGCACAGGCCCCGGACGCGCATGCTCAGCGGCCATGGCTCACGGGCCCCGCTGCTCCGTGGCATGTGGGATCTTCCCGGACCGGAGCACGAACCTGCGTCCCCTGCATCGGCAGGCGGACTCTCAACCACTGCGCCACCAGGGAAGCCCCAAGATGGTAATTTTTATGTTATGTGTATTTTACTACAATTTTTTACAAAGAAAAAGAAAGTTGTATCCTATTTAGTAGCACTGCTGATCTCCTGACTCCCAGTCCAATATTCTCTTTACATATGCTGGCTCCTATCAGAATACATTCTATCAACTAGGCATGAAAACCATCTCCTTTCTCAAAAGAAAAGATCTTTCTAGGACATATCAAAAAGGGATTCTACTTAGTTTAGGATTAGAAGAAACGTTAGAATTTACCTAAACCCTTATCTTCTGTATCAGAGTGCCGGGTGAGGATAGGGTTAACTGTAGGCAGGAAGCCATTGCTGAACTGGCTGAGGAAGGGTGAAGGGAGGGAGTGGTTCCTGGAACTTAAGAGCTGAGGCTGTAGGAGAGGCGATGACCTTTGGGAGAGGAATGTGGAATTTCCTTGAGGAATATGAACAAGAAGGGAGCTGGTCAAACAAATATGCCTTCGTCTCCTCTGATCTTCTGCTGGTACCTCCCGTTGGTTGAACCCAACAGGAAGTCAGCAGGCAAGAGAACCACTGATGTGGTCCATAAAGACCCCAGGACACAGAGTAGAGGGGGAAAGGCAGAGAACGGATCTAGAGGTGGCTTCATTATACCACACGTCATTCTAAAAGTAAAAGCACTCAGACTCAAAGAGTTAAATGACTTACTTAAGGTCTCCCAGTGATAGATATGGGACTGTCATGGTGTGTATGACTTAAGAAAGCTTCCACCCACACATCAGTAAGGAATGAGAACATTAGTCTAAATTTGGAAAATCTGCCACAAATAGAACAAACATCTAGAGGAAGTTTTGTTTTCAAAAAGGGGGTGGTATGCACCCCTTCCACAGAATTAGCATTATCAGGAGCTTTTGTGCTGTGGACTTTGCAAGTCTGATTCATCACATGTTACAAAGAAAACAATTTTAAGATCCTGAGTTTTCTTCCTGTTTCTGTTCTAACAATCATCACAGTTTATGGAACGTTTAGAAGAAGCTGAAGCGGGGTATTAAATTATACATCTTGAGTTGAATAAAGTAAGATCGCTAAGGCAAAAAAGAATGGTTGAAAAGATTCACAGAAGTGCATCCTCAAACAAGGATTTTTTTCACAATTAAAGAACTTTGAGACAACTTTTCAGACTCGAAGTTCACATGACTTAAAAAAAAAATTGATGTGACAAGACCTTTGAACACAAAAAACTGAAACTTCAAGGGAATAAAACAAGAATGGTGCCCCTAATTTCCCCTCAAGGAAGTAATGCAGCACAGTACAGCACAGTAATTAAGAGTCTAAGTTGCAGAATCAAAATTCTTGGGTTCCAACCCGCTCCATCACTTACTAGCTGCACAACCTTGGGCACGTGACTTTGCGTTTCTTTGTAAGCCATCGTTCTCCCACTTGTGACATAGGAATAATTGTAGCTGATTGATCAGGTGATGTGAGGCCTGGATAAAACCAACAAATATAGATTCTTAGCACATTGCCTCTCTGGCACCTACTAGGGTCTCAGAAAATCCTAACTAGTAGTATTATGCCACAATTTATTCTTTCTGCCACCAGAGGTGTTTGTACAGCTGCATTTAATGACTAATTTCTCACAGTTGCTTTGACTGCCATTGATCTGTTGATCTGTTAAGACCACCCTAAAGTCCAACTGAATTACGACAGTCTACAATTATGAAGATGCATCTTAGATGAAAAACAGTGAATAGTCATGCTGAATTTGACGAGTGTGCAAGGAGAGGAGGGAAAGGAGGAAGAAAAAGAAGGGTAGGGGTGGAAGGAGAAGAAAGAGCCCGAAAGGTGGATCTTTTGAAGGATGAAGAAGAGAAGATGCCAGTCTGCCACCATGGTGGTCCCAGGATCCACAGCTATAGCTACACGTTGGACCAAGGCAGAAAAGTCAATGGAAATCAGTCTAAATGTTTAATGCATATAGGATATTATACCTAGGATGCCAACATTCAGAAAAGGATTTCCTTGAAGGGTTAATTACCACCTTCTCTCTGCAATTTGCTTGTGAAGTGCACAGGTGAGGGAAGGGCCTTCCTCTGAATCCACATCTTAATTTGCCTCCTTCGTTTGGTAGAAACAACTCTCTGTGATCCTTGGGGTGAGGATGGTCCCAGGCCTCTAGGAGCCCCTCCCTAATTCTCTTTTGAATGCCAGGTTCTATGGACTCGTCCCCCACATCCACAAGCTAGAGACTGAAGGATGTGAAAAGAGCACCAGATCGGTCCTTATCCTCAAGGAACTTGCAGTCTCAAGCTGCGTGTTGAATTCCTTACACATTACACGTTTGGCAGATTTCTCCCTGGTCAAGGGTATCAACACAAACAGAAAAACAATTCCACCATCACTCCTGTTATTCTTCCCAAAGAAGAGAATATACTATTTACATCATTTATGGCAGTAACAGAAAGGCAGGATAAAGAAAACTAAGCATTTGATGTGTCTGTTCTGGAATTAGAATTAAGTTGTCTCAGCTCAATGTACCCATCATTAGCTACATTTGGAAAGAGCTCACATTTTGATGGCAGTAAAACTGGCTGCGTTGCAGTTTCTTATTTATAAATCCAGATGACAGCCTTCCTAGGCCCCTTCTATCTCCCTTTGGGGAGGTGGAAGGAATTTTCCCACTGTTCATGATTTCCTTTACTTTTAATTGAGAAGTAAACAAAGGCAAATCTTGCTTGGACCATCAAGTTTCCAGTTTCCTAATTCCTTCGGCTGAGGTTTGAACCAATTCTTTAAATTCTGTTTCCTTCTTTGCTCCCCTTCCTATGCCACCAACATTGCTCCAATGTTCCAATGGTTTGTTATAATTATGGAGGTTTTGCGATCGTTTCCGGTAGGTCTCTTGCAGTTCTTGTACGGAAAACATTCCGCATGTAGGCATAACTTATTTACGTACTATGTTCCTAATGTGAAGCAACTTAATAATCTCCCTTCGAAGGACATCACATTTAGAAACGGAAACTTAAAAATATGAGTTCTGGGCTTCCCCGGTGGCGCAGTGGTTGAGAGTCCGCCTGCCGATGCAGGGGACGCGGGTTCGTGCCCCTGTCCGCGAAGATCCCACATGCCGCGGAGCGGCTGGGCCCGTGAGCCACGGCCGCTGAGCCTGCGCGTCCGGAGCCTGTGCTCCGCAACGGGAGAGGCCACAACAGTGAGAGGCCCGCATATGCAAAAAAAAAAAAAAAAAAAATGAGTTCTAACATGTTTCAGGATAGGTGATCTAAGCAGGAATCTGTAAACTGTCAGGACAATATGTTATTACTTGATGGGTGTTTGGTTTTTTTTCAACTTTTTTTTCTGCGGTACGCGGGCCTCTCACTGTTGTGGCCTCTCCCGTTGCGGAGCACAGGCTCCGGAGGCGCAGGCTCAGCGGCCGTGGCTCACGGGCCCCGCCGCTCCGCGGCATGTGGGATCTTCCCGGACCGGGGCACGAGCCCGCGTCCCCTGCATCGGCAGGCGGACTCTCAACCACTGCGCCACCAGGGAAGCCCCGACTTGATGGGTGTTTAATAATCTAGAAATTTCTTCAAATTGGAGAATTTTTTCATTAATTCATTTAAAAGAATACTACATGAAATGAGCATCTAGTACTAGATTCTATACTGCTTTGTTATATTCTATGGGCTGTGTAGCCACTAGTAAAATAAAAGGCAATAGCTTTGATTAAGTTCACCATTATTCTGTAAAATAAGTTTTAAAATATCCTGAAAAATCAGAAGGTCGAGTCTAGTCATGTCAGTAATTGAGAGCAATGGTGAGATACTAGAGAAGTGCTACCATAATACAGAGAGATGACCGGAACCACGTGTTTTACAAGTGTAGGAGACAAGGACGTGTACTCATTAAGTGCTTCCTGTGTGACTGGACACTGCTGAGTGCTTTACATATGTTGTTTTATACAATACTCTCAAAATGCTATGAGACTTCCATTACCATGGCCTGTTTATAAAAGAAGAAATGGAAAAGTTAAATAATTTGCCCAAGGCCATATAGCTAGGAAGTGATGGAGCAGGAATCCTTACCAGTCAGATTCCTAAGTTTATCTTTTTGCCACTAAATCTTTGGAGATATATAGATAGATGGAGATAGAGATAAGATAAAATTTTGTTTTCCTTACATTAAAACTTGCTTTGTACACCTTTTAGAATGATCAAACCCTGACAACAACAAATGCTGGTGACTGTGGAGCAACAGGAACTCTCATTCATTTCTGGTGGGAATGTAAAACGGTGCAGTCACTTTGGAAGAAAGTTTGCTGGTTTCTTACAAAACTAAACATACTTTTACCACCTGATATAGCAGTTGTGCTCCTTAGTATTTATCCAAAGGAGTTGAAAAGTTATATCCACACAGAAACCTGCACACAGATGTTTATAGCAACTTGATTCATAGTTGCCAAAACTTGGAAGCAACCAAGATGTCCTTCAGTAGGTGAATGGATAAATATACTGTGGTACATCCAGACAATGGAATATTACTCAAAGCTAATAAGAAATGAACTATCAAGCCATGAAAAGACATGGAAGAATCTTAAATGCATATTGCTAAGGGAAAGAAGCCAATCTGAAAAGACTACTCCAGGTTCTGGTGTCAGTTTGAAAGTGGGTGGGGGGATGTTCCCCATACCAACAAGCAATTCTCCAGACACCAGCTGGATGTCCTACAATTCAACTCAGTTCTGACACTATTTACCCAGAGAGAGCATCAGATCCCACAGCTGAAGGACTCAGTCCTACAAGACCATCCCCTACACTGTTTCAGACACCTGTTGCGAGTCCAGGTTGTCACCTGTGCTTCTGACCAACCAGCTAGAGGTTGAAGCTTCCAGCCATCCCTCCTTGGGTTCCATCAATTTGCTAGAGTGGCTGGCTCACAGAACTCAGTTTCCTTACTAGACTACTGGTTTATTATGAAAGGATGTAACTCGGGAACAGCCAGATGGAAGTGATGCATAGGGCAAGCAATGGAGGAAGAGGTGAGGAGCTTCTATTCCCTCTCCAGCTGCCTTCCCAGCACCTCCACATAATCACCAACCCAGAAGCTCTCAGTACCTTAGAGATTTTTTATGGAGGCGTCACTATGTAGGCATGAATGGCATGTAGGCGTTGACCATCGAACCACTGATTAAACCATTGGTGACTGAACTCAATCTCCAACCCCTCCCCCCTCCCTGGAGGTCAGGGGTGGCACTCAAAGCTCCAACCCTCTAGTCCCATGGCTGGTTCTCCTGGCAATCAGCCTTAGGTGCAGTCTGAGGGTCATTTCATTAACATAACAAAAGATCCATTTATTGCTCTTATCACTTAGAAAATTCCAAGGGTTTTAGGAGCCCTGTGACAGAAACTGGATGAAGACCAAACATATATTTCTTATTATAAATCACAATATCACAGCTACATACTATATCATTTCAACCATATGACATTCTGGAAAAGGCAAAACTATCGAAGCAGTAACAAGACTTTTGATTGCCAAGAGTTGGGAATGGGGAGCGATGAATAGGCGAAGCACAAAGGATTTTTAGGGCAGTGAAAATATTCTATATGATATCATATTGATAGATATGTCATTATGCATTTGTCCAAACCCATAGAATGCACAACACCAAGAGTGAACCCTAATGTAAACCATGGACTTTGAGTGATAATGTAAGCAGATAAGGTAGGGGGTCCCAGAGAAAGAGAACCACTTCTCTTATGGCTTGACAGAAGCCATTTTTGGTCTAAGCCATTTTGTGAGCTAAGTCTGGCTTCAATGCTTGCCTTTGAACAAATCTCAGTAATTAATGATCTTAGGGAACAAAAGAATGCAATCAGGCAAGAGAAGTAACAATAGCAAAGATAATATATCAGTTGTAAAGATTCCCAGTTCTATTTCAATGGTAAAGATTAGCCTGACATTCTCAACCACCAGAACAACAGAACCTAAGGGATAATGATATTGGCCTCCTCTGATCCTCGTGACTTCAATCAACTAAGGCTTGGACTCTGTGGACCAGCCAAGCCCCCTCATGAATATGCATGAACCCCTAGCTTAAAACTCCCCCGATTTTGCCGTTCGGGAGACACTGCTGTGGGAAAGATCCCCAGTGTTCTCCTTACTGGCTGCAAGTAATAAATCCTCCTTCTGATCTTTGGCTTGGCTGTGTCTTTTGGCTTGACAAGCACCAACGTAGGCTCATCCATTATAACAAATGTACCATTCTGGTGGGGGAAGTTTATAACCAAAGAAACTATGTGTATGTAGGGGCAGGGTATAATCTCTGTATGAAACCGTGTAACTCAGATTGGGACTTGAACCCACGGTCTTTTAACTGAGATCACACACCTGGTCTTAGGACTTAATGAAGCTCAGGTTCTTGATGTCTCATGGCAGAAAGAATTCAGTGAGAGACAAAGTGATAAATAAGAAGTGGATTTATTTAGAGAGAAACACACTCCACAGGGAGTATGGGCCATCTCAGAAGGTGAGAGCCGCACCAGGGTATGGGGTTGTCAGTTTTTATAGGTGTGGGTAATTTCATAGGCTAATGAGTGGGAGGAATATTTCAGCTATTTCGGGGAAGGGGTAGGGATTTCCAGAAATTGGGCCACTGCCCACTTTTTGACCTTTATGGTCAGCCTTGGAACTGTCATGGCGCCTGTGGATGTGTCATTTAGCTTGCTGATATGTTACAATGAGGGTATACTGAGGCTCAAGGTCTAGTGGAAGTCATCTCGTCAACCATCTTGGACCTATTTGGTTCTAATCAGTTTATGTCATGTCCTTGGGCTGTGTCATTCTTCTAAAGGTTGTGCCCTGCCCCCTTCCCTCCTGTTTCATGTGCATTACCCTTAATTTTGCTGTGAACCTAAAACCACTTTTTAAAAATTGTCTTAAAAAAGAAATTTGTATTGGATAATGGGCAGCTCAATGTCAAAATGGATAGGTTTTATTGCCTTGATGGAATACAGAACTCAATTTAGGATTGCATTAGTATGCATACAAGTAGAAGAGAAAGCATGTACTGTTTATTCTTCACTGAAGAATCCTAGCCCTGTGCTTTCTATGTAATGGGTGTTTATGAATGAATGAAATCTAAACAGTGTCTCTGTTGAGATTTTTATCCCTTGAGCTGAGTGCAAATATATTAAAGAAATACAGAAATATTTGTAGTTGTCATTATCTATGAAATTTATTGGTCAATTTGGTTATAAAAATCCCACTGTAACTCATATCTACCCTTTCTTTTAGAACAAAGCTGAATCAAAGGTGTGGCTTTGGGGGACTTCGCTGGTGGTCCAGTGGTTAAGATTCTGCACTCCTAATGCAGGGGGCCCATGTTTGATCCCTGGTTAGAGAACTAGATCCTGCATGCTGCAACTAAGAGCCCACATGCCACAACTAAAGATCCCGGATGCCACAACTGAGACCCAACGCAGCCAAATAAATAAATATATATATATTTTTTTAATTAAAAAAAAGAAGATATGGCTTTGGGAGCTGCTTCATGCTCCCAAAGAAGGCCCATGGAAGCTGTGTGACCTCGGGAAAGTCACTTAACATCTCTGACCCTCATTGCCTGTGTTAGTCAAATGGAGACAATTCCTTATTAGCCTAAAGACAGGGAGGCTGGGTAGATGGGTTTTTTTGTTTGGTTTTTCATTGTCAAAAATATTTGTTTTGATACAATCCATCATAAAGAAGTCAGTGGAGTTCCACTCTGCCACAGATGTAACTGTGAAGTAAGATCCCTGTGCCATCCAACTGGTGAACATCGGAACAATGTGCCATTTCTTATCCTAATCAGAGCACACACCTTCCATGTTGTTCCTATTTATTGACTGCTTCCACATCCAGATGACCAAATTGTCCTTTATCACCAAAGTAGGCTCAAAATGGTTGGTCTAGACATCTCAGGATCTGCACGCCTCTTAAATCCCAAGTAAATCACAAGAGCAATAAAGCCCCAGCACATGGCAAACTGACTGCCCTCGAAGAGCTGCCACAGCTTTGGCTTGTCCTCTGCTCAGCTTCATCATGGCAATGACCAGGGTGGTGCTGAGGCCACAGATGTTTTCTGATACCCCTGGAGTAGTATCCTCGCTATGAAAGTCCCAACTCCTTACATGTGATATGGTCCCACCCTACTGTCTGCCCTGTTCTCTTATACTCTCTTTCCTGCAGTCCGTGGACTCCAGCCGAAACAGAGCCATGTTCGCTGACCCCCATGCGTGCCCAGCGTTCTCACTCCAGGTCTTTCTCGCATGAGGATCCCCTTCTGTCTACATCCACCTGTCAACTCTCTCTCTGAGAACTCCACGTTTCTTCAGGGCAGAGGCTGTGCCTCGTGCTTCTGCATTGCCCCACATCCAGCACACAGCCTGGTATATAATACGGGCTCGACAAATACTTTTTTGAATAAGATGAAATAGACAGAGAGAGAAACCTAGTGAATGGAGAAGATGACAACATCACCAGTTGGTGCCAAAATGTCAGTGCTGCTTTTCCGCCTGGTGACACGAGCCCCTTCCACACACAGTCCACACACAAGTTACATGTTGTCCTTAAATGCCATCTTATCACTTTGCCCCCCCTTCAAAGCCACCCTTTCATGATTTCATAAGTCAGAGCACGAGTGCACTTACCCCTCACCCTGGGGCCCTTTAGAAACAGCCTCTTAGCTTAATTTGATAAAAAAGAAAATGAAGTACAGTATATGAGAGAAATGACAGGGAAGGATAATTATTGACGTGGGATAGAATTTAGTTTAAGAAAAACTAGAGTGAAATAACATCTTTTTGGTAGTTATTAAACTAAAGAAGTGGCTTGAAACCTTGACTGTTCAGAACTCATGTCCAAGGAAATTCTTAAGAATGAGTTTGCAAAAATATCTGTTGAAGCAGAGCTGCCCCATGAGTAGGGTCTAGAATGTGTGTGTAATTCCAACTATGGATTTACTGAATAGTCACCGTGTGGAGGACACCATCCTAGGCTCATAGCTTCAAGCTACTGTATATTGAACCTGCCACGGTGCTAGGGAAATAATAAATATCATCTCATTTCATCCTTCCAGCAACGCAGTGAGGTAGGTATCACTATCCCTACTTTACAAATAAGCAAAGTGAGTCTCATGGAAGGTAATCAGCTGCACAAGATCCCACAAGTTTAAAGTGACAGAGCAGGATTTGAACCCAGGTTTTTCAGATAACAAATTCATTTCTTATCTACCTTACTTCATAAGGAAGACTTGGCAATACAACCGAAGAAATGTTCTCATAAAACAGCCACAGGGCAGGATAATGCATAACAAAGTACTAATTTTAAGCATTTATAAAATTTGTTGATTTCCGACAGCTCTCTGAAGCAGAAATTATGATCAATACACCCACACCTGAAAACAAATTAACAATGAGTCAATATTTATTTTGTGCTCTTTTGGCCAAAGCCTATGCAAGTGGCCTTTAGATACAGTAAGCAAACTTTCCTTACAGTGATCTGTGAAATAGGTATTATTATTAATGCCCTCAATCTACAGAAAAGGAAATTGACGTTCAGGTTAATAATTTATTTGGGTCTGTGTTTTTAAAATTTGGCTTGAGTGTGGCTAGAAATTTGTGGTAGGTTCTCTTCCTACCAGGTTGCTAGGACAGTAAATGTTAGTTGGAGCCATGGGGTCCATCATTGCCCCTGTTTGTTAAGAGTGTATCTGAGAATGAAGCCAATGTGGGGAAAAGCATGAGGGAAAGGTGGAGAGAAACTGGCTCCTGAAGATGTTTGAATCTCTAAATCCTGCTGAGCCTGGAGCTGGACCTGCTTTTACGTTTCTCCTGATTTGCTTAATTAGGTATGAATTAGGTTCCTGTCACTTTTAAATGAAAAGGTAACTAATGTAGCTCTCACATATCAGAAACCTACTCTGTACCAGGTCCTTCAAGTATATTAGAATATAAACCGTGTGATGTGAGGGACCTGTCTATTTTTATCCATAACACTTATCACCATCTACTCCACTACATATATTACATTTTTTTTTTTTTTGGTACGCGGGCTTCTCACTGTTGTGGCCTCTCCCCTTGCGGAGCACAGGCTCCGGACGTGCAGGCTCAGCGGCCATGGCTCCCGGGCCCAGCCGCTCCGCGACATGTGGGATCTTCCCGGACCGGGGCACAAACCCGTGTCCCCTGCATCGGCAGGCAGACTATCAACCACTGCGCCACCAGCGAAGCCCCATATACTGCTTATTTAATTGGCTTGTGTGCATCCTTACCCCTCGAAAGAAGGTAAGTCCCAGGTCTGTTTCATTCACTCCTGCATGTCCAGCTCTTGGTACAAAGCCTCAAGGCCATACTTAGTGAGCTGGGGAGCAATGAGAGCTCTAAGCAGAGAAGTGACATGACCTGACTTACTGTTTCAAGAAGGTTACTCTGTGTTGAGAAGAGACCAAAGGGGTGAAGAGAGGAAGAAAGGAAACCAATTTGGAGGCTATGGCAATATCCAGGCAGGAGATGAGAGTGACTTGGATCAGGGTGAAAGCAAAGGAGACAGTGGGAAATATTCTGATACTGGACATATTTAGAGGAAGAATCACCTGGATTTGGTATCAAATTAGATACGGAGATGAGAAAAAGGGAGAAACTGAAGATAACTTCAGGAATTTTGACTTAATTGTGCAGGTGTCTCTTTCGCCTCCATAAATTGATTTGTTTAAGGGTCATCACATCCTCCTTGACTGTTATTAATTTAGGAAAAGACATGTGACCTTCACGATAGCCAATGGGGTATGGCAGGACATCTGTTGGGAGCATCTCCATAAATGAACCACAGGAAGAGAGTCACCTTCTCATTCCTCTGGATGAGTTGTGTCTGGATGTGCTACCTGGAACATCTGTAGCATCTTGATACCAGCCTGAGAATGAAACCAACCTGGAGACTGGCAGAGCTGAGAGGTGGAAAGAACCAGCATCTTGGGTGACATCAGTAGGCCCCTGAGTCAACCAAGCCTAGCTCTGAACTTCCTCATTATGAGATGCTATATTTGTATATTATTTAAGAGAGTTTAAGGCAGGATTTCTGTTACTTACAACTTAAAGCATCCTGATCCAGGACCCTCATTTGTAAGTTTTACGGTTTTACAGGTTTCTTTTTAGAATGAAGTACCAAAGGATTTAGAAATGTTTCCAGTGTGTCCAAAACAATATACCCTACATTATTACACTCTTGGCTGGAGGAAAAAGATTTGATAGGAGGGAAAAGGCTGGATAGGAAACCAATTCCACAGTTACAGCAGGCAACAAATTACACATACATTGATTTATGACATGAAAGGAAACAAATCAGTTGAGGAATTGTGAGTGCAAAGCTACAGTGCCCTAGAGCAGTGTTTTTCCAACTGCAGTGTGTGACCTGCTCGTCATAGGTCATATGAACAGTTTAGTGAGTCTAGACTAGCATTTAAAAAATGAAATAGAACAAATAGAATAGGACAGAATAGAAAAGAATAGAATAGAAATTACCAGAGCACGTAGTAAGGATTATTATCTTGTGGACCTTTTGTTTCTGTTTTATCCTTATTTATGTGTCTGCCATGTAAAACGTGTGCCTTGTCGTGGGTCATGGCCAAAAAGGCTTGAGAAATACTATCCAGGAATACAGAGAGACGCTGACCATCTCTCTTTACACACAGCTCTCTAAACCACCAGCACCGACTGGTTGATTTGCTTTAATTACACAAATAAATTTAACATCTTTTCTAATGAAAACATATTCTATTCATGTGACTGTAATAAAATCTTCCTTCTCAGATAAAAATGGTGCTCCAGATGCATGGAACAACACGGGACCAGGACTACAGGTGAGCCCGTGCAAGGCCCTTGGGTGTCAGGCTGCGTTGCTCCATGGAGCTCGCTCTTGCGTTCTCTCCCAGGAGTCTCTCTGAACATGTTTGGTTTCTATGTGATTCTTGCTTCTTATGCTGACATGAGGGGAGGAGGCAAAAGAGGTTTATTTTCATCGCATTGTTGGTGAAAGTGCCCTCGTATTGGTGTAGATTCTTTTTTTTTTTTTTTTTTTTTAAATTTATTTATTCATTTTATTTATTTTTGGCTGTGTTGGGTCTTCGTTTCTGTGCAAGGGCTTTCTCTAGTTGTGGCAAGCGGGAGCCACTCTTCATCGCGGTGCGCGGGCCTCTCACTGTCGCGGCCTCTCTTGCTGCGGAGCACAGGCTCCAGACGCGCAGAGCTCAGTATTTGTAGCTCACGGGCCCAGCTGCTCCGTGGCACGTGGGATCTTCCCAGACCAGGGCTTGAACCCGTGTCCCCTGCATTGGTAGGCAGACTCTCAACCACTGCGCCACCAGGGAAGCCCGGTGTAGATTCTTATTAAAGCTGATTATTTTTAATTCCAAAGAGATTAGAAGCCACTCCCCAAATTTCAACTCCCAGTGCAGCTAGTTGTTCATTAGGCAGCCCGTCAGGAGCACGTGTTCCCATCAAGTGGCCCCCACTTGTTCTGAGGGCTCTTATAAATCATACCTATTCATGATATGGAAGGCTTGTTAAGGTAAGGGGCCTGGGCTTTGGGTCGCGTTTCCTCATCCCACCTCTAATTTCAGTGCAAGGCCGATGGACAGTTCCATGCAGGCTTGGACCTCCTCAGGTACCCACCTGTGGTACCCTCAGGGCCCAATATCTGCCAAAGAACACCTGCCTGTGCATCTGTCAGTCCAGAACACCTGCCTGTGCACTTAACACTCCTGGGAGCAATCCTCAAAGAAGAAGGGATGGATGCTGATGGACACATACTCCAGCCTCCTGTCCTTCAAGGGACAGTCCCAGAAGGAACTTCATATGCTCCTCAAAGGCCCTTGAATCTCAGAAACTGAATCTCCATTGCCTACAGCTGGACCTTGATGATACACCCTTACGTTGACTTTCCCTTCTTCCTTGTCCCACTCTCCCTTTTCCCTCCCTTCTGCTCCTTGGGATAACCTCCCAAACAAAATACCTGCACCCAAGTCCTTGGGTGGGACTCTGATTTTAGGGGAACTAAAAGAGAATCTAAACTAAGCAGAATCGAATTGACTTAAGGAAAAACACATCTAAAGAAATTATTTCATGAACCCAAACAAAGCCTTCATAATATGATATACATATATACAATGACTTTAAAAGAATAGGAAGGGATCTGGTAACAGAAATACTTGGGGGAGTCATCCTCAGAAGAACAAAAGAAATTGATGTGGAAATTTAGAAATCAGTAGCAAAATTTAGAAATCTTATAGAAAAGAGGTTAGTTGTCTCTGAATCCATTTCTTATCCACCTGGGAGCTGAAAAAGTCAAAAAGTGGGTGGGCAGCATTGGAGAACAGTGCAAAGTTACACCAGGGATACCCTTAAAACCCAACCACTCGTTTGTTCTCTTCATCTCTCTTCATCTCACCTCTTCAGAGAGATGCCAACAAAGGCTAGTTACTTTTCACACTAGATCATATCTCCAGGTAAAACCAGGGAACTAGAATGTGAAAATCTATTCTGAGGAGCAATCTTCCACAAATAAAGGTCCAAAATAAGAAAAGAGGGAAAATTTATAAAATAAGTGATTTTAAAATTTTATAAATCTGACGTGATAAACATTTTTGATTCAGAAAAATCACTAATTTTAAGAAATTTGGAAGGCAATTTTAATCAGTAAAAGCTCTAAGGTACAAATATATATTTGAGTGCCAAAATACAATATCACCTTCCAATACTCACAGAAATACAATCATTGGTTTAGTTTACTAAACCAATGCTTAAAAGAGTTCCTTAGACAACTTGGTCTAGTAAAAAGTTAAAAACAGCTTATATCGGTTTTTAATGTAAGCTGTGTGATATCGCTTATTTTTCAGTTAATGAATGCTTAAAATCGTATTTTGTTGTAAGAATTTTAAGTATCTTTCTGTGCATCTCTTTACATTTTCTGTGAAGAAAAAGATATTTTTAAAGTGGTAAATCCTTGTTCAACCGTGTTTTAAAATATCTCAAATGATGTTTTAGTGATGTCTGGATTAATGAATGTCTCTTGCCCTGACACGTACTGACAGAGTATGACACACAAAGTCTGAGAACCTATCATTTTTTTCTATATTTAATATTGGTCAGCCCCCTATTAATGTTGAGTCAAGTTCTGGTTTCTGAATTTCTAGAGAGCTGTAGAGGACTTGGAAAAGGTCCAAAGAGAAACAACAAAAACCATTAAAAGGATGGAGGAGAAGACCTCTGAGGAAATGTTAAAGACGCTGAACTGGCTTCACCTTGAAAATTGCAGGCCAAGGACTGATTTAATAACTTTCTTCGAGAACAGGATGGTTTATTTGGCGGAGGATGCTAGCTGGCTTTTCTCCATCTCTACAGAGATGAAAACCAGACAAAATTGGATTAGAATGCAACAAGAGAGTCCTCTTTGACCTAAGGCAGAACTCAGCTGCAAAGGTGATTAAACTCTGTCATTACCAGCACTGGAGAGCTTTGAAAATATGTTCAACAACCATTAGCTATGGGAGTTTAGGCAACTCACTGGAGAAGAAAATCCCTTTCAACCCTATGCTTCCATGTATTTGAATTCTCAAAAGCCAGGTTAAAAGATTTACCCAGTGCAGAGGGGAGCCCAGATTTCCCTCACCTGGGAACAAGGTCACCAGAATATATCATCTTTCATTCTGAAGCTAGAAAGATTTCACATAAAATGAATGATATTAGCCATATACTGAAGTAATGCAACTCTGAGTTGGTTTGCAAATATTACTAATAAACGTAGTATTTCCCAAATTTCATAAAGAAATGAATGGAAACCATGTTGAAACGTATCTAAGAGAAACTGTGATTTAATCATATTCATTGCACATCTATTGAACACCTCCTATGCTTCAAGCAGTGTGCCAGGTACTGGAGATTCCAAGTCAAATCTGACTCGGTCACTGATCCCCGGATGGGTTACAATCTGGTGAGGAGAGAGAGATGTTACTGGCTAATCCTATGATAGTGAGAAGGGCAGCCAGCTGTGGAGGCACCTGAGTGAAACTCCTAGTCCAGAAGGGATATTCTGGGAAGGTTTCCTGAGAAGCGTCCCTGAGGATGAGCTTTGGAAATGGATGTGAAATTGGCACAGGAAGGATTTCTTCTAGAGAAGAAGGTGGATTAAAGGAAGGATATAATACCCAAAGCGAGTCTGTGCTTGGTGCTATGTGCCAGGCACCGTATCAAGTGCTCAATCAGCATGATTTCTCTGAATCATCATGACCGCCCTCATTTACTCATGCACCAGACTTCTGAGTGGCTGCTGTGTTCCAGGGAACGAACACAGATTGTGTTTTCCGAGAGCTTAGCCCAGTGGGGCATGCTATACAATAATCAAATAATCATAGAAGTGTGAAGAATGGAAAAGGAAAAAAAGTTGTTAATTGCAACATAGCAATTTCCCTCATTCCTTCAACAATCAAAGAGAATTCTGCTTTTGCCTTCTAAGCTTCTCCCATCTCACTCCCTCCCCTGCCCCACTCCAAGAAAACTTCTTTCTCTGTCAACTGGGTTCCTGAGCTGTTGTGATGCCAAATATAATTAACAGGGGAAAAGAGAATAGACTTTAGAGGTAAGGGTGAGCTATTTGTTCAAGAAAAGAACAGAGGCAGATGGAAATAATTTATTAAAAAATGAAATGTTATTTTATTTTATAACATAAAAAGTCATCTCAAAAGATGACTTTTGAGATGGACATTTACGCATGAGTAAGATTCTATGGTAGGGGAGGTATGAAAGTGGTGGAAGCAGTATTCCAAAAGGATGGATATGGGAAAGTGGATGGTGCTCAGAAAACTACAGGTTTTCCAGTTTGGTTGAGGCAGAGGGTACATGTTAGGAACATAAGACAGAAGTTAGAATATTTGGTGACTATCATATAAGATGTCAAGCTGAGGAATGTCTACTTAATTGAAGGTTTTTGAGCAGGTATATAATAAAACTGGGGTTGTATTTTGGGGAAAGTCATCTGGCAGTCACATAGTATAAATTATCCTTGGAAAGACTGACTTTGCACTCACTGAGAAATCTTCTTGCTGGAAATTTTTTTCTTAAGTAGATTCTCATACTGGCAAGCAAGTACACTGACCAGCTGACAAAATATGCCTATTTGGCAGTCATATTTCTCAGGGTAAATTAATATAATCTATGGTTTATAAATCAGTCCATTCATGTATTCCTCAATCGACTTGCTTATTACTTTAAAATGCATTTCCTTCTAGATGAATCTAAGAACACTTATAAACATGTAAAAAACATGTACATTTATTTACTGCAAATACAGCAGCAAATAAATCAGAAATGAAAATCAAAAACCATATAGTGGAAATGGAAAGGCAATTATCTAGGATCAGGATCTAGAATAAGATGGTAAATTCAAACATTACATTAGCTCTAGCTTCCTAAAAGCCCAGGCATAAAGGGAATCTGAACAGTGTAGTTCTTAATGCCTAATGAAAGAAATTTTATTAGTTTTTTAGGTGAGACATGCTTTTTCTTCCTGGAGTCTAATAGAAAATTAGCATATATTTTTAGTGAAGTCCAGTTTTTAGACAATGAAAAATCAAACTTCACATAGTCATTTCTTTTCTTTTTAAATTTGTTTATTTATTTATTTTTGGCTGCATTGGGTCTTCGTTGCTACATGCGGGCTTTCTCTAGTTGCGGCGAGCGGGGGCTACTCTTTGTTCAGGTGCACAGGCTTCTCATTGCAGTGGCTTCTCTTGTTGTGGAGCACAGGCTCTAGGCACATGGGCTTCAGTAGTTGTGGCACACGGGCTCAGTAGTTGTGGCTCATGGGCTCTACAGCACAGGCTCAGTAGTTGTGGCGCTCGAACTTAGTTGCTCCGTGGCATGTGGGATCTTCCCGGACCAGGGATCAAACCCTTGTCCCATGCAGGTGGATTTGGCAGGTGGATTCTTAACCACTGTGCCACCTAGGAAGTCCCATAGCTCACTGTTCTGATTTCCAGGATTATTAGTAAAGAATTTTATTGTTTCAAATGCTTTTTGGCCATTTAGGTATGCTCCTCTGTGAACAGCCTTAACAAATCCTTCACCCATTTTCATAACTGGTAATTTTTTTCCCCTACTGATTTGCATGAGTACCATTTTGTGGTCTTATTATAATCTATATTTGGATTACATAAAATTTAAATATGTTCTCTTGTCTGTGACTTGTTTTCAAAAATATTGGTGGTATCTTTGGTCTACAGAAGTTTCAAATGACACAACCCTGAAATCTAAAATAAGACAAAACTCACCCAACTGATACATATTTCCTACTTTTTGTTAGATAAACACAATCCTCCTCTTGCTAATTTTGTTACTCTTGAGAGAGTAAAGTTTGGGATTAGACATTAGATGGGGCAAAGGAAATGAACCTGCCTTCAGGACTATCTACAAAGAGCAGCCTGGGGTAGGGGCCTACTGGGCTACAGCACCTGGGGATCTAAAGTTCCTTCTCATCAGCCTGAAAAGAAATTGCTGAAAAACACACCCTCAGGCATCAAAGAAGACCTGAAACTTTTTTCAAATTATATTATGCTCTAGAGAACACTGAAAAAAGTTGTTTTTCAGAAGCTGATGGCTCAGATTAGAAGGGCATAAATTTCAGTTTCCAGTAAGCTTGCACTTACCTTTCCTCAATAACAGGATGTGCCATACAGCAAGGTATGTTTACATTCACTTGTGACAGTGCCCTGGCTCTGTTTCACTTCCTCTGACTAATATCCCCAAATTCACTCTTCTAAAACACTTTCCATTTCTTTCCAACAATTATCAGTTAGATATCTTGGTAGGAAAAAAAAAAAACCTAAATAATAAAAATTACAAAACTCCCAGGGATAGATTTAGCAAAAACCATCCAGATGCACTTTACTGAGGAACATACAAGATTTTATTTACTAGAGAGAAATGCTGTGTTCCTGAATGGGGACAGTCATTAGTGAAAAGACATCAATTATCCCCAGATTAATATATGTATGCTTAACATAATTACCAATAAAAATTCATCTGAAAAATGAACTAGTAAGAATAGCCATAATACTTCCAAAAACAAGAGTAATAAATTATAACTGCCTTGCCAGATCTTTAAATTGCAAAACTGGTGCCAAAACACAAAGTCCAAAAGCATGTAAAAAAAAAAAATTAAATGATGAATGTGACTTTTGAAATCAGTTCAGAAGGGATTGACAATTCAATATATGACATGAATAACCATTTAACCAACATAAAGTTAGATGACTACATCACACCATATGCCAGAATAAATTCCAGAAGAATTAAAGGGTTAATTTTTTTTTTTTTTAACGAAGCCATTTTCTAAAGAATATAGAGTTCGTTATTTATATATCCTTGGGAGTATAAGTGGCCTTTCTAAGAAAAGCCAGTGATTATAATAGAAAAACTCCATAGAAATGATTCCAAAGTTTCTTCATGTTCATAACGATGATGACAGTGATAAAGCTGAAAGAAAAATTATAAGCTTACCTTTATCTTTAAAATACAAATAAGTATTCTGTCTAAAGGATGCATTCTAAAGGTTGACAGAGTTTTAAGGGGAGGAAAGGGAGAACATTCACTTTTTACTTTGTACATTTTAAAAAAGAAGAAAATGTGGTGGGACAATGGGATATTTTTACATTACTTTCTCTGTATTTTCCAGGTTTTAATTTTCCTGTAATAAACACACACTACTAATCTGTTTATCAAAAGAAAAAAATACCCATCTTTTTAAAGTCACTCTAAAGCTTTAAAGCAGGTTAAAGGCTAAAGTAACTCTAAAAAAGGAACACTCTTGGACTTCCCTGGTGGTGCAGTGGTTAAGAATCTGCCTGTTAATGCAAAGGACACAAGTTTGTGCCCTGGTCTGGGAAAATCCCACATTCTGTGGAGCAACTAAACCCGTGTGCCACAACTATTGAGCCTGTGCTCTAGAGCCCACGAGCCACAACTACTGAGCCCACGTGCCACAACTACTAAAGCCCATGTGGCTAGAGCCCGTGCTCTGCAATAAGAGAAGCCACCACAACGAGAAGCTCATGCACCACAACGAAGAGTAGCCCCCACTTGCCACAATTAGAGAAAGCCCACACAGAGCACAAAGACCCAATGCAGCCAAAAATAAATTAATTAAATAAATACATTTATTAACAAATAAATAAATAAAATTTAAAAGAAACACTCTTAAAAATCAATACTAAAAAGCCAGAGCAGAAGCAAGAAGAACTACAATTCTGCAGCCTGTGGAACAAAAACCACATTCACAGAAATACAGACAAAATGAAAAGGCAAAGGGTTATGTCCCAGATGAAGGAAAAAGATAAAACACCAGAAACACAACTAAATGAAGTAGAGATAGGCAACCTTCTAGAAAAACAATTCAGAAAAATGATAGTGAAGATGATCCAGGACCTCGGAAAAAGAATGGAGGCAAAGATTGAGAAGATGCAAGAAATGTTTAACAAGGACCTAGAAGAATTAAAGAACAAACAAACAGAGATGAACAATACAATAACTGAAATGAAAACTACACTAGAAGGAATCAATAGCAGAATAACTGAGGCAGAAGAACAGATAAGTGACCTGGAAGGCAGAAGGGTGGAATTCACTTCTGCAGAACAGAATAAAGAAAAAAGAATGAAAAGAAATGAAGACAGACTCAGACACCTCTGGGACAATATTAAAAGCAACAACATTTGCATTAAAGGGGTCCCAGAAGGAGAAGAGAGAGAGAAAGGACCCAAGAAAATATTTGAAGAGATTATAGTCAAAAAATTCCCTAACATGGGAAGGAAATAGCCATCCAGGAAGCAAAGAGAGTCCCATACAGGCTAAACCCAAGGAGAAACACACCGAGACACATAGTAATCGAATTGGCAAAAATTAAAGACAAAGAAAAACTACTGAAAGCAGCAAGGGAAAAATAACATACAAGGGAACTCCCATAAGGTTTACAGCTGATTTCTCAGCAGAAACTCTACAAGCCAGAAGGGAGTGGCATGACATATTTAAAGTAATGAAAGGGAAGAACCTACAACCAAGATTACTCTGTGAGGCAAGGATCTCATTCATATTTGATGGAGAAAGAAAAAGCTCTACAGACAAGCAAAAGCTAAGAGGATTCAGCACCACCAAACCAGCTCTACAACAAATGCTAAAGGAACTCTTCTAAATGGGAAACACAAGAGAAGAAAAGGACCTACAAAAACAAACCCAGGGCTTCCCTGGTGGCACAGTGGTTGAGAGTCCGCCTGCCGATGCAGGGGACATGGGTTCGTGCCCCGGTCTGGGAAGATCCCACATGCCACGGAGCGGCTGGGCCCGTGAGCCATGGCCGCTGAGCGTGCATGTCTGGAGGCTGTGCTCCACAACGGGAGAGGCCCGTGTACCAAAACAAACAAACAAAGAAACCCAAAATAATTAAGAAAATGGTAATAGGAACATACATATCGATAATTACCTTAAACATGAATGGATTAAATGCTCCAACCAAAAGACACAGGCTTGCCGAATGGATACTTAAATAAGACCCATGTATATGCTGTCTACAAGAAACCCACTTCAGATCTAGAGAGACATACAGACTGAAAGTGAGGGGATGGAAAAAGATATTCCATGCAAATGGAAATCAAAAGAAAGCTGGAGTAGCAATACTCATATCAGATAAAATAGAGTTAAAAATAAAGAATGTTACAAGAGACAAGGAAGGACACACATAATGATCAAGGGATCAATCCAAGAACAAGATATAACAATTATAAATATGTATGCACCCAACATAGGAGCACCTCAATACATAAGGTAACTGCTAACAGCTATAAAAGAGGAAATCGACAGTAACACAATAATAGTGGGGGACTTTAACACCTCACTTATACCAATGGACAGGTCATCCAAACAGAAAATGAATAAGGAAGGACAAGCTTTAAATGACACAATAGACCAGATAGATATAGTTGATATTTATAGGACATTGCATCCAAAAACAGATTACACTTTCTTCTCAAGTGCGCACGGAACATTCTCCAGGATAGATCACATCTTGGGTCACAAATCAAGCCTCAGTAAATTTAAGAAAATTGAAATCATATCAAGCATCTTTTCTGACCACAATGCTACGAGATTAGAAATCAATTACAGGGGAAAAAGCGTTAAAAACAAAAACACATGGAGGCTAAACAGTACATTACTAAATTCCAAAATATCACTGAAGAAGTCAAAGAGAAATAAAAAAATACCTAGAGACAAATGACAATGAAAGCACAGTGATCCAAAACGTATGGGATGCTGCAAAAGCAGTTCCAAGAAGGAAGTTTATGGCAATACAAGCCTACCTCAAGAAAGAAGAAAAATCTCAAACAAACAATCTAACATTACACCTAAAGGAACTAGAGAAAGAAGAACAATCAAAACCCAAAGTTAGCAGAAGGAAAGAAATCATAAAGATCAGAGCAGAAATAAATGAAATAGAAACAAAGAAAACAATAGCAAAGATCAATAAAACTAAAAGCTGGTTCTTTGAGAAGATAAACAAAATTGATAAACCATTTGCCAGACTCATCAAGAAAAAGAGGGAGAGGACTCAAACCAAAAAAATTAGAAATGAAAGAGGAGAAGTTACAAGAGACACCACAGAAATAAAAAGCATCCTAAGAGACTACTACAAGCAACTCTATGGCAATAAAATGGACAACCTGGAAGAAACAGACAAATTCTTAGAAACGTATAACCTTCCAAGACTGAACCAGGAAGAAGTAGAAAATATGAACAGACGAATCACAAGGAATGAAATTGAAACTGATTAAAAATCTTCCAACAAACAAAAATCCAGGACTGGATGGCTTCACAGGTGAATTCTATCAAACATTTAGAGAAGAGATAACACCCATCCTTCTCAAACTCTTCCAAAATAAAGCAGAGGGAGGAACACTCCCAAACTCATTTTATGAGGCCACTATAACCCTTATACCAAAACCAGACAAAGATACTACAAAAAAAGAAAATTACAGACCAATATCACTGATGAATCTAGATGCAAAAATCCTCAACAAAATACTAGCAAACAGAATCCAACAACACATTAAAAGGATCATGCACCATGATCAAGTGGGATTTATCCCAGGGATGCAAGGATTCTTCAATATATGCAAATCAATCACTGTGATACACCATATTAACAAACTGAAGAATAAAAACCATATGATCATCTCAAAAGATGCAGATAAAGCTTTTGATAAAATTCAACACCCATTTATGATAAAAACTCTCCAGAAAGTGGGCATAGAGGGAAACTACCTCAACATATTAAAGGCCATATTTGACAAACCCACAGCTAACATCATTCTCAATGGTGAAAAACTGAAAGCATTTCCTCTAAGATCAGGAACAAGACAAGGATGCCCACTCTCACCACTATTATTCAGCCTACTTTTGGAAGTCCTAGCAACGGCAATGAGACAAGAAAAAGAAATAAAAGGAATACAAATTGGAAAAGAAGAAGTAAAACTGTCAGTGTTTGCAGATGACTTGGTACTATACATAGAGAATCCTAAAGATGCTACCAGAAAACTACTAGAGCTAATCAATGAATTTGGTAAAGTTGCAGGATACAAAATTAATGCACAGAAATCTCTTGCATTCCTATACACTAATGAGGAAAAATGTGAAAGAGACATTAAGGAAACACTCCCATTTACCACTGCAACAAGAAGAATAAAATATCTAGGAATAAACCTACCTAGGGAGACAAAAGACCTGTATGCAGAAAAGTATAAGACACTGATGAAAGTAATTGAACATGATGCCAACAGATGGAGAGATATACCATGTTCTTGGATTGGAAGAATCAACATTGTGAAAATGACTATACTACCCAAAGCAATCTACAGATTCAATGCAATCCCTATCAAATTACCAATGCCATTTTTTACAGAACCAGAAGAAAAAAATCTTAAAATTTGTATGGAGACAAAAAAAGACCCTGAATAACCAAAGCAGTCTTGAGGGAAAAAAAACGGAACTGGGGAAATCAGACTCCCTGACTTCAGACTATACTACAAAGCTACAGTAATCAAGACAGTACGGTACTGGCACAACAACAGAAATATAGGTCAATGGCACAGGATATAATGCCCAGAGATAAACCCAGGCACCTATGGTCAACTAATCTATGACAAAGGAGGCAAGGATATACAATGGAGAAAAGACAGTCTCCTCAATAAGTGATGCTGGGAAAACGGGACAGCTACATGTAAAAGAATGAAATTAGAACACTCCCTAACACCATACACAAAAATAAACTCAAAATGGATTCGAGACCTAAATGGAAGACCGGACACTATAAAACTCTTAGAGGAAAACATAGGAAGAACACTCTTTAACATAAATCACAGCAAGATCTTTTTTGACCCACCTCCTAGAGTAATGGAAATAAAAACAAAAATAAACAAATGGGACCTAATGAAACTTAAAAGATTTTGCACAGCAAAGGAAACTACAACGAAGATGAAAAGACAACCCTCAGAATGGGAGAAAATATTTGCAAATGAATCAACGGACAAAGGATTCATCTCCAAAACATATAAACAGCTCATGCAGCTCAATATTAAAAAGAGAAACAACCCAATCAAAAAATGGGCAGAAGACCTAAATAGACATTTCTCCAAAGAAGACATACAGATGGCCAAGAAACGCATGAAAAGCTTCTCAACATCACTAATTATTAGAGAATGCAAATCAAAACTACAATAAGGTATCACCTCACACTAGTTAGAATGGGCATCAACAGAAAATCTACAAACAAGAAGGAGAGGGTGTGGAGAAAAGGGAACCCTCTTGCACTGTTGGTGGGAATGTAAATTGATACAGCCACTATGGAGAACAGTATGGAGGTTCCTTAAAAAACTAAAACTAGAACTACCATATGACCCAGCAATCCCACTACTGGGCATATACCCTGAGAAAAACCATAATTCAAAAAGACACATGAACCCCAATGTTCATTGCAGCACTATTTACAATAGTCAGGTCATGGAAGCAACCTAAATGCCCATCGACAGACGAATGGATAAAGAAGATGTGGTACATATATACTATGGAATATTACTCAGCCATGAAAAGCAACAAAATTGGGTCGTTTGTAGAGACGTGGGTGGATCTAGAGACTGTCATGAAGAGTGAAGTAAGTCAGAAAGAGAAAAACAAATATCATCTATTAATGCATTTATGTGAACCTAGAATAATGATACAGATGAGCCGGTTTGCAGGGCAGAAATAGAGACACAGATGTAGAGAACAAACATATGGACACCAAGGAGGGAAGGTGGCAGGGGGTGGGGGTGGGGGTGGGATGAATTGGGAGATTGGGGTTGACATGTATACACTAATATATATAAGAATGGATAACTAATAAGAACCTGCTGTATAAAAAAAGAAATTAAAATTTTTTAAAAAACCAGTTATCCCAACTGAAAAATATGCAAAGGACAGGAGTATTAAAAAACAGTTCATAAAGGAAGTAAAAATGACCCATAAGCATCATAAACTACGTTTAATTTCACTAGTAATCAATGAAATACAAATTAAAATAATCCTGAGATCTCACAGTTGTCTGTGAAATTGGCAAAGAATAAAGAGAAAATTAATGCTCAGAGCTGGTAAGGGTTTGCAGAAACATGCTCGGAAGCAGTGCTGTTGAGAACACGAATTTGTACAACGGTTTCAAAGGGCAATTTGGCGAATATATCAAAAGTCTTAAGATGTGCTACCCAATTTCTGTCTTCAGAAATTTTTCCAAAGAAAAGAATTAAACAAGTGCACAAAGACTCAAAGTATTGTTTGTAATAGTGAAAATTGGAAACTGTTTAAATATCCATCAATGGGGAGAGGTTAAGTAAATGTTAGCAAATCTACAAAAGTGGAATACTGTTCAATCCTTAAATAGTTATGTAAATCTATAATTATTCAAATGGAAAGATGGTCACAAAATAGTAGAAGAGGTCGGGTTATAAAACAGAATTTACAACACAATCACATTTTAAGAAGTCTGTGTGTGTGTGTGCGCGCGCGCGCGTGTGTACAAAAGCAGAGGAAAAAACCTCTGGAAGAAATGCCCACCACCCCACAATTTTTAAAGTAGTTCTGTTTAGAGGGTGGGATTACAGGTGGCTTTGCAGTTTTTCTTTCTATAATTTCCTTAATTTGATTTTTTTATTTTTTCAGTGAGCTATACATTACACTCAGAAAAAAGTAATGCTTAAACAAACAAACCAAACCAAACAAAAACCTCACCACCTGTGATGTACATCTTACCCTCTGGGGTGTCCCAGATTCTACTCCTGTTTGCCACACAAATGTCTAACTGTTAAACATTATAGGTTCTTATTCAGACAGACCCGTGATAGAATTCAAGCCCCAACACTGGTGAGATGGATGCCTTTGGTTGAACCTTAATCTCTCTAATGTTCAGTTGGCTTATCTGTAGTGGAGGATAGGAAATCTATGTTAGAGGGTTATTAGAGGAATCAGTGAGGTGCTGAAAATACACAGGCTGCTCTAACTTCCGTGAGGCCAAGAGAAGAGTCCTCATCTCATGTGTTAAACAGAATATGCTACTGCTCTTCACAGGTATACATTCATGTAGCAAGTGTACCTTCATAATGACAAAACCTAAATTTGGGTATAAAGTTATGTCTTATAAGTATCTGAAAGTTGCTAAAATATCAACAACTACTGAATTTAGTTATTATTTTTTTTTTTCTTCAAGGACTTTTTTTTTTTTTTTAATTTATTTATGGCTGTGTTGGGTCTTCGTTTTTGTGCGAGGGCTTTCTCAAGTTGCGGCAAATAGGGGCCACTCTTCATCGCGGTGCGCGGGCCTCTCACTATCGCGGCCTCTCTTGTTGCGGAGCACAGGCTCCAGACGCGCAGGCTCAGTAGTTGTGGCTCACGGGCCTAGTTGCTCCGCGGCATGTGGGATCTTCCCAGACCAGGGTTTGAACCCGTGTCCCCTGCATTGGCAGGCAGATGCTCAACCACTGCGCCACCAGGGAAGCCCCTGAATTTAGTTATTATTGCATATGTACAGGTGTTCTGATGATGAGTTGGCCATGTCTATATGACTAATAAATTTAAAATACATGTAATTAATAATTAATTAATTTTACATTATTCCATAAAATGTATTTTTCTTGCCTTTATTTCATGCTTATTTCTACAATGGTGACCACCTCATCTGTTGTTATAAAGAAGACTCTTACTTAACTTGTGTTCTATTGACAGCAAATACCTGACGGATTAAAATTAAAATGTAATTTTATTCAAAGTGTGCACAATTTGCATACATTTTCATTTTAAAAGTACATTAGTGGAAATACAAAAAATGTGTTAGGTACTTTTATTTATATTTTTAAAAATTTATTTTTCTTCTAAGATATTTAAAGCAGATATTAAATTGAAAGGGAAATACAAATTATAACAACTAACAATTTTTAAAATTATTTAAATAAAGCTGAATTTTGAAAATATTTTGTAAATTTAATTCAATTATGTTAAATACTTTTATAAAAATAAAACCATTTGCAGTTCTAGTACTAAATGTCCATCAAGTTGCCAATGTAAGAATTAGTATCTTACTTTCATTCATGTGATACCTAGACCACAGGTTCTTAAATTTTTTGGTCTCAAGGCTCCTTTAAACTACTAAAAGTTGTTGAGGATTCCAAAAAGCCTTTGTTAATGTGGGTTATCAATATTTACATGTTAGAATTAATACTGGGAAGTTTTTAAAACACAGAATACGTAAGCACACATTCCATTAGCTTCCAGAGCAATGATGACATTACATTGTCTTGCAATCTCTAGAAAACTCCACTGTATACTTGAGAAAGCATGAGAATGAAAACGGCAAAGTCTTAGTAGTATTAAGAAAAAAATAGCTTGACCTGTAGACCCTGAAAGGGTCTCTGGGACTTCAGGGTTCCCCAGAACCACTGACCTATAACAACGTATTATAAATTTAAAAGTAATGTGAATCGCCTAATACTGCAACATGATCCTTGCTCCTCCAGGGCTACTGTTGCAAATACTCCGTGAATACCTTTGCATCCATGAATTGGAATCTGAAGAGAAGCAAGAAAATGGGCACTTGCCATTACTACTAAATGATTCTTCATTATGCAAGGATTTATTGCATTAGAGCTATCTAATAGGAAGGCTAACAAGTTCATTTGTCTTTTCTCTTACTGAAGTACTTCCTCCTCTTGCCCTGGGGCCCTGAAGAGTGTTAGTTCCTAGAGCCGAGCCAACTCTCTTTGCTACATCCCGAGGGCTACTTTCTGGGCCTTCTCAGGCCTGGCCAGTGACTTTGCAGTATTTTCTAACTTGAAATTTCCTTCTATTCGGGAACTCCCCCTTCCTCCTTCTGATGGCTATCCTAAACTCCCCGGGGGGCTTATAGAAAATACTGAGTGGGATCCTTAGGGGAGGAAAGTGGGTCCACTCTGGGCTCCTTCTATAGCTGTCCCAACACCCACCCCAGGTCGCCTGAGTCAGTCTAGTTCTTGGCATACCACCCATGGGTCTCGCTCCTGGAAATGGGGAAAGTTCATCTGCATGCAGGTACCCATGCTGCTGTCACTCAGCACCTTGGGCTGGTGTTTCCTCCAAGACTGCAGCAGTGACCTTCTCCCTTCCCTGGCAGCACCCTCCCACCCCCTTCTGCTGCTTGGTCTTTCACTTGCACTGCTGCAGACCTGCCCCCTCTCTTTCTTTCTGAGTTAACTTCCTTCCATTCAAAATCCTCTGGAGCCCCTTCCAGCCCCACTTCAGGTGGGGCCAGTCTATAGGCTTCTCCTGCTCTTCTGTGCCATCGTCTTGCTGGCCTTCCCCATACAGACCTGAAAACAGGGCATGAGTTGTCTCTACTTTTGGATCCCCCAAGCATCAGAAAACATTTGGTCATGTCACCCTTTGCACAGGGTTTATTTCAGCATATAGGGGCACAGTACAAGGACTTCATGCTACATTTTAGTTTTCCTCACCTGCAAACTTTTCTCCCTCTTTTAGGCTCAAAGCTCTTTATCGGCATTAGTGGCAGGGTCGATGAGGTACCTGCTTTGTCTATTCATATCCCCTTTGTAAACCTCTCTAGTGTTACATCAGAGCCCAGGGTTTGCCCTAAAAAGCAAAGTTGCTTTTCTCTTTGCCTCTCTGCTCTGTTTCTTGCAAGTCCCCAGTGGAGCAAGTATAAGTTCCATGTTTCTGAGTCCGATGGGAGAGCAGCGCAGGAACTAATATTGAATTCCTTATTATTATTCTGCCACCTATACCTTACTCACTAGATTTTGCTAGTGTTAAAAGTTCAAATAATTACTTTTTATTCACAAACATAGATCAACAAAGGATCTTTTTTCTAAAGGATCCTTAGTAGTTTGGGGTACAGTCACTGAGGTCATTTTAACTATTCTTCCACCCTGGCAGGCACAGGAATGAGGTCCCTAGGGCCACCCTGAAGTAGGACGCCTGGGCCGGGCTGTAGGGCCTGGTGCTTTAAGAAGCCCCGACATGGCTAAGGTTTCAGCCACCTGTTCTCTCTTCCAACCCAATATGGTCTCCCTACAAGCCTTCCCCAAGGCTTTTTCAAAGGCCGTCTTACGCGCGCATCCCCCTAACGTTTAACACTGAGTATTACTTCAAAGGCTGGCAGCCCTGGAAAGGGAAGCATGACAATAAAAGAAATCCCAAGTGGAGAAAGGTTTGCTTTGGCAGCTGCTTGGTTGTTCTATAAGTGGGGAGGCGCCTGCTCCAACCTCTGCAGCTCACTTGCCCTCTCAGCTCATTACAGATGTTTTCTTTTGGTCCGGTTCTCTCCCATCCCTTCCGGAGGCTCCACTTCTCACAGGCTTTTGTTAATTTCTGCGAGGCCTCAGCTGGTCCTGCCTCCATTGATCCCTTTATCTGCTGCCAACAGGAGATGCTCTAAATCTTGCTCTGAGCCACGCTCAGGAGGGGAGAGGCTCAAATACTCAGAAGGTGGAGCCCACTGCTATTTAGTTCTGTGACTGATTTTAAGGCCACAGGGCTCAGGAGTGTGTTGAACAACCGTTCTAGCAGAAAGCCTGCCCCATCATGTGTTTCCTCAAGGAACCCCTTGTGGGTCTCCATCGAAATCCTGAACTTCAGCAAGACTATTATTATGTCTTTGTGCAGGGCTTGCACTTTTTTGTTTTTTAAGCACCCTGCAAACCAAGCCAATCACAGACTGAATTCACCCCGCTGATCACCAATTTAGGACCCCTAACTGACTTGCCTGAACTAGGAATGCTTGACCCTGTTGAAATAATTTTGACCTTCTCTTGCAGTGTTGGTTTATTTACAATGCTTTTGAAAAGGCCTGAACCCTGAAGCCCAGAAATCCATCCACACAGCCCCCAGGATAAGGGCTTGGACATCCACGACATCCTGGGGGCGTCTGTCCTTCAGGTAAACTTGGAGATCTGGCCAAGTTAAGTACTGAGTCCTTCTGTTGATGAAATGGGGCCCACACAATCTCCGTATTTCCCTGAAGACCATGCAACAAACTTCCTACTGGGTGGTTCTTTTGCTGTCACTACCATGAAGTGGGTTCATCAGTTAGAGATGGGAAAACACAGACGTACTTTGTTGTTTTGGGTTCTGTCCGGAGGCTGCTTCCCCCTCCAGAGGGCTCCCTAGGCCTGCCTTCAATGGCTGCCGCCTTTCCCTTTCCCTTTCCCCACTGCCTTCCTCACACCATGAAAGGTCAGAGCAGCTGGACAAACACCACGTGCCCAAGTTAAAGTAACAAAGACCTTCTCTGGGGCCTCGAGCTTATTGATGATAAGAGATTGCTTCCTAAAAGAAAACAATCCCTCACAGTCTAAGCCACCTGCTAAAAAACACTTCCTGCCTGTCTGATATCATCTGAGAACAAAACCTGGAATTGAGCGTTCTGTAAATTGCTTTGAATTGGTTAGGAAGTAAATTGTTCTAGTATTCTTTTCTGCTTGCACTGAGCTAGCTCAAAAAGTAACAGAGTGATAGGTGACCCATGTGAAGCTCTACCCATGTAGATTACACCAAGACATGGGCCAGTAGGGTAATTTCCAAGAGACCCAATGTGTATGTTTAAGGAAGAAAAAAAAACCCAAAACTGGAAATACAATGAGATGGTGAAAATTGTACTCACCAAACTCCTCTCAGAGAAAAAAGTGCTGTATATGGTTCAAAGGCATAAAGTTCTTGTATAGCCACCCAGGCTGGGAATTAGAACCTCTACCAGGCATCTTTATAAATAGGATAAAAATAGTTGGCCAAAAAACCACCTTCTAAGGAAGACAAGGGCAATTAATTACTTCTAAGCTTTTGTCTTCCTTAGTGAAGTGCAGCCAGGGCAGATTTGCTGGGTCAGCAGAGGAGATGCTGAGTCCTGCCACCCGTGTCCTCCTTCTCTGCCAGAGCTCTTTGCGTCTCCCTCAACCAGTGAACTGAACAGTCTATTTTTAAAGTATTAGTTGAAGGAGTGCCAAAATGTTAGCTTGCCAAGAGACCCACACATTTGGCTAAGACCCTGGCCCTGAGGAGCCTGCCATCTTGGAGCTCCGATGGTTCATACCGTGGAGACAGCACTGTTCCTCTGGACAATTTTTAAACTAGGTGATTCAAGTGTGTCCTGGTTCCAGACTTACCTCTCGGGAAGTTGGTGTAAGTGGGGAGCTCTCAAGGAAAATCTATACTGTAGGGATAAAATAGGAAGCAGGACACCTGTGCAGTCGCTCAGCCAATTTTCACTGGGCAATGAGGGTAAAGTTACTAAACTCCCTAGTTCTCTTACCCCAGGCATCATCCCATTTCAGCCAAGACCCACCTGAGATGAGTTGGCTCCACATAGAGAGTCTCTGGGCCCCAAACCTAAAGCTCCCCCACACCCTTGTAGAAATTAAGAAGGCAGACAGCTATGGATGAAGAGCTGAGGTGAAGGAAAATTGGCCTAGGGAATGAAATCATTTCTCAACGAGGCTGGCGAGGCATCTGGGCCCTGGATAAGGCACTCTGTTGACAGCCTAAATGTGACTAACCTCCCTTGTGCCCAGTTATTTGCTTGAGGTCCCTTGACCTACAATAAAGCCTCTAAACCTACTGAATCTGTCTTTACAACAAATTCAAGTTGGAATTCATGAATTCTGCCCCATGTCATTTGCCACTCCTATGCCCAAGCACCTAGCTCTACAGCTGTAACTCTTTATTTATGTATCCATCCTCTCTGTTAACATGGATGTGTCATTTGTTTGCTCTCTCCCCCGCCCCGGGAAAGGATAAACTCCTTCCTGAAAGCTTGGTCTCAGAGCAGAGCTTCATGCACGACGACGGCAAGTGCCAGGAGCTTGTATTCACCATAAACATGGCCTGGCAATCCTCTGCCTCCCCACAGCCGACCCCAGGCCCCCTCTACAGTAAGGGATCCTCTTGGGCTTTGCTCAGATTTTTTACTAAGATGAAAAAAGCCAATTCAGGGGATTACAGTTGGTCTTTGGTTAGGCAAAAAAAAAAGACATTTTGCCAAAATTAAAATGGAAAATTTGGAGTCAATCTTAAATATTGTTTAAATGAGAGAGTGTTGCACGTGCACATGCTTGTGTGTGTGTGTGTGTGTGTGTGTTGGGTCTCAGTTAGTGTCACTAGTTCCTCAGATGTTCTTGAACACCAGATAAATATAAGAGAAAGTATCTTGATTTGGTCTGCATATGGGGTTGGGATTCTTCAATCTAAGGAAGTGAAGTCTGAGGGACAGTAGCCTGAAGAAAGTCACTATTAAGTTTACAAAAACGCTTAAATGGCTTCAAAATGGCTTAAAGACTTAAATATAAGACATGACACCATAAAACTCCTAGGAGAGAACATAGGCAAACATTCTCTGACATACGTTGTAACAATATTTTATTAGATCAGTCTCCCAAGGCAAAAGAAATAAAAGCAAAGATAAACAAATGGGACCTAGGCAAATTTAGAAGCTTTTGCACAGCAAAGGAAACCATAAACAAAATGAAAAGACAACTTAAAAGATTGGGAGAAAATATTTGCAAATGATGTGACCAACAAGGGCTCTTTTTCTAAAATAGACAAACAGCTCATACAACTTAATATCAAAAAAACATACAACCCAATCAAAAAATGGGCAGAAGACCAAAACAGACATTTCTCCAAAGAAGACATACAGATGGCAAACAGGCCCATGAAAAGATACTCAACATCGCTAATTATTAGAGAAATGGAAATCGAAACTTCAGTTAGGTATCACCTCACACTGGTCAAAATGACTATCATCAAAAAATCTTTAAATTATAAATGCTGGAGAAGGAATGGAGAAAAGGGAACCCTCCTGCACTGTTGGTGGGAATGTAAATTGGTGCAGCCACTATGGATAACAGTATGGAGGTTCCTTTAAAAACTAAAATTAGAGCTACCGTATGATCCAGCAGTCCCACTCCTGGGCATATACCCATAAAAGGCGAAAATTCTAATTTGAAAAGATACATGCATCCCAGTGTTCGTTGCAGCACTATAGCACTATAGCCAAGACACAGAAGCAACCTAAATAAGTGTCCATCGACAGGTGAATGGATAAAGAAGATGTGGTATATATATATATATATATACATATATATATATATATATATATATATATATACACAATGGAATATTACTCAGCCATAAAAAAGAATGAAATAATGCCATGTGCAGCAACATGGATGGACCTAGAGATTGTCATACTGAGTGAAGTAAGTCAGACAGAGAAAGACAAATATAATATGATATCACTTATATGTGGAATTTAAAAAATAGTACAAATGGACTTATTTACAAAACAGAAACAGACTCACAGACATAGAAAACAAACTTATGGTTACCAGAGGGGAAAGGGGGTGGGGGGGCGTGGATAAATTAGGATTGTGGGATTAACAGATACACACTACTGTATATAAAATAGGTAAACAACAAGGATTTACTGTTTAGCACAGGGAACTATATTCAATATCTTGTTTTTAAGAAAGGAGAAACAGTTTAAATTGCTGCATGAGAGATTTCTTTATCAATGAAAATCATTCAATATTGGAATGGATTACACCAAGAGATGATATGGAATCTTCTCTAAGGGTTACTAAAATAAAACTTGTCAGTTACTAGGTAGTTTAGCACTGGTCCTAATGCAAGGAAGAAGGGACATATTCTCCCCTATTCTCAGTTGAGTTTAAAAATCCCAACAATGATTCTCTAGCTTTAACCTAGTTATCTGTTATGCATTTGTAACCAAGTACAAACTGATTATACTAGAAGAGCTTTCTTAATAATACATTATTTATGAGGAGAGCTAGTGTGGACTAGTAAGAAAAAGAATTTTAAAATGTATATGTAATTTATGTGTAATCATTAAACTGGGATCACATTTTTAAAACCAACCACACATCAAAGAAAATTTGGGAGAAAACTGTATCTCAGCATCTTTTAGACACTTGAAAATAACCATCTACATTTTTTTAAATCTACATTTTAAAGCTGTACCTCTTTCATCCCTTCATTTCTAGTCTGTAGTCATACTCTATAGGAAGAGACATAGCTGTGACAACAGCCCTTGCCATGTCCTGAAGGGCTTATCTGCCCTGCTTTGCCTCTGCATTAAAAATAAACCTGAGGGGAGTTCCCTGGTGGCCTAGTGGTTAGGATTAATTTGCTGGCTGGGGAACTGAGATCCTGCAAGACGTGCAGAGCAGCCAAAAAATTAAAAACAAACAAACAAAACAGAACAAAAAACCCAACAACCTGAGGATTCATTAGTATTTAATATATGAAAAAAGTAGATTGTTCAATACATGATCTTGAGAAAATTGGTTAGCTCTTTGAAAAAAGAATGAAGTTAGATCCTTACTTACTTCAAAGTATAATCCAAAATAAATTCCAAATAAATTAAGTGTCCAGAATAAAAACAAAAGAACTGGCTAATCACTCTTTGGATGGAGAAATCTATCATAACCAAAACAACCAAGGTGAAAAATGTTATTAAAAAGATTAGTAAAATTCACAATCTAAATGTTAAAAACTTTTGTTGATTAAATATGCACATATGCAAAATAACAGATAAATTATATTCTAGGGCAAAATCTTTGTAGCATTTGTGAAAAATGGTTATTATTAAAATATAAAACTGCTCTTTCAGATTAATAAGGAAAGGAGGAAATCATCAATAGAAAAATGGGCATAGAACGTAAAAGAGAAATTCTAAGAAAAAAAGGCAAATACTAGGGGCTTCCCTGGTGGCGCAGTGGTTAAGAATCCGCCTGCTAATGAAAGGGAACATGGGTTCGAGCCCTGGTCTGGGAAGATCTCACATGCCGCGGAGCAACTAAGCCCGTGCGCCACAACTACTGAGCCTGCGCTCTAGAGACCGCGAGCCACAACTACTGAAGCCCGCGCCCCTAGAGCCTGTGCTCCGCAACAAGAGAAGCCACTGCAGTGAGAAGCCCGTGCACCACAACGAAGAGTAGCCCCAGTTCACCGCAACTAGAGGAAGCCCATGCACAGCAACAAAGACCCAATGCAGCCAAAAATAAAATACATTTTTTTAAAAAGGAAGATACTAAATAAATATATGAAAAAATGTTCAACCTCACTATTCGCTTAAAAATAACAGAGGAAATTTTATAAGTAATTCAATGAGATACCATTTTCAAACCCAAAACATTGACTAGTAATAAAAAGAATAATATGACAGTGGCAAGGGTAAGGGAAGACTGGCACTCATCCATCCAGCTGGCAGAAGTGAAATGGGTACTTTTCTCGATGGCAATTAGGTGATACGTACCAACAAAGTTAATATATAATTAACTCATTATATATAATTAATATATTATATATATTTAAATATATATATAATTTGTATATATATTTAAATATAAATATATTTATATATTTAAATATATATATATTTAAAATATATAATTAACTAATATATAATACATACTAATTTGACCCAGGAATTTCACTTCTATGGATTTATGGTAAAGAAATAATGTTTATTATACAAGGATAATTATCACATCATGGTTTAAAATAGTGAAAATCTGGACATGATCTAAATACCTAAAAAGAAGTGATTGGTTATATCAATTATAAGATTATCTGTAGCCTAACACACTAGTCATTAAATACCATTCTGCGGATGAATACCCATTGGCATGAAAATATGTTCAACCTATCGCTGAGGCTAAAATTATATGTGAGGTATGACAGTATTAAGCACATTCTTGTGTGTGTGTGCATGTGTGTGCGTGTGTGTGTGTGTGTGTGTGTGTGTGTGTGCTGAAACATGCACAACAAAAAGTTTTCTCTGAAAGTATGGTTTTCTGTTTCTTTTCCTTCTTTTTGTTGTTGTTTTCTGAAATTCTGTCTGCACTGGGCATATAACACATACCAGAAAGAAAAGATCATAAAAAACTCCAAAGTAACCCCAGTCTAGGTCTATGAACCAACAGTCAGAAGTGGACTAGTCATCCCATAACTATTTTGGACTGTAAACTGTAAACAGCTTTGAAATCAAAGGTCAGTCCCTGAGCTGGCCACATGGCCCTGCTCTGGCCTCTGAGCTTCTGTTACCAGTGGCCCCTTTCGAGGAGGAGTGGGTGACTCTCCCGTGCACCAGGAACCAGGTGCTGGCCCAGAAGGAGAGCTCAGGTGGTCACCAGTCAGGGAAAGGAGCTGCCTGAAGACACTCGCACAGCAATAGTAGATTACATTACCTTCAGTTTTTACATTTTAGAAGCTGCATGTGTAAACTGTATGCCTGCCTGCCCTGCCCACCCTGCTGTTTATAGCCGCTCTAATCAGAACCTTCCATATTGCAACAATGGAGGAATGACTAAGGAGTCAGTTAATTAATAGAATTTGTACAGCCAGATGCAAGAAAAATACCCAATGAGAAACCAGATCAACAAAGAAGCGTTTATTCCTTGTAAAGAAACTGTGATTCCCCAAATTTAAGATACACATCAACGCTTGGAGGAGATTTCTCAGGCGAGAAAGCAGGTAAATATCTCATTCTTTTCCTCCCCTTTTGAAGTATTTTTTCAGGTTTTCCTAGTAGATATTATTTTTCATAAGTAACTTCATCTGACAGACAACAAGTATATTCTTCCTTGTTTGTTAGGGTCGGGAGGCTGCAGCATCCGATTGTATCATCCCGGTAAAAGGACTCTCTAAAGCCGCTTGCAATCACTTATTGTTCTAAGGTCTTGCTTTGTAGGGCACAGGAGTACAGCGGACAAAGAATAAACACAGGACGTGTATTCTTCACTCCGAATTGTTTAGTGTTAAAATAGCACACTGAGTAATAGCCGCTGGTGCCACTGTAACAGGCATTTACACACCCGCTACGTCGTGCCCCATTTTCAGGTCTACGAGAAATCGGCAACCAAAGGAGGTCTAGACCTGGGTACCTTCTCTTTGCTGGGTTTTAGGGAGAGCTGAGGCCGAGTTCTGTGGAGTGTTGTATGGGACTCCTGAAGTCGGAGTTAAACATTTCTAGCATACATGGTTAAACAAATTATAGTCACAAAAACAACTTGAATTTGTTTAAGGCGGCAGCATGCTAAAAAAAGATCAGAGGTTCGGGAATTAGACTTAGTTCAGATCCTTGCTTTGTTTCTTATTAGAGGTGTGCCTTAACCTCAATGAATTTCAAGCTCCTAGCTGTAAAACTGGAATAAAATTATGCATGAAAAAAATTCATATAGGGCTTCCCTGGTGGCGCAGTGGTTGAGAGTCCGCCTCCTGATGCAGGGGACATGGGTTCGTGCCCCGGTCTGGGAAGATCCCACATGCTGCGGAGCGGCTGGGCCCGTGAGCCATGGCCGCTAAGCCTGCACGTCCGGAGACTGTGCTCCGCGACGGGAGAGGCCACAGCAGTGAGAGGCCTGCGTACCGCAAAAAAAAAAAAAAAAAAAAAAAAAAAAAATTCATATAGTGCATAGAGCTTTATGTTGTATTTTCAATCACACTCTCATTTGATCTTTGCAATTATTCCACAAAGTAGATATTATTATCCCTAATTTACAGTTGAGGAACCTGATGCTCAGAAATTGAAATGTCTTAATCAGCTCATACAACTCAATAACAAACAAACAAACAAACAACCCAATCAAAAAATGGGCAGAAAACCTAAATAGGTATTTCTCCAAAGAAAACATACATATGGCCCACAGGCCCTTGAAAAGATGCTCAACATTGCTAACTATTAGAGAAACGCAAATCAAAACTACAGTGAGGTATCACCTCACACCAGTCAGAATGGCCATCATTAAAAAGTCTGTAGAGGGTGTGGAGAAAAGGGAACCCTCCTACACTGTTGGTGGGAATGTAAATTGGTACAGCCACTATGGAGAACAGTATGGAGGTTCCTTAAAAAACTAAAAATAGAACTACCGTATGATCCAGCAATCTTACTCCTGGGCATATATCTGGAGAAAAACATAATTCAAAAAGATACAGGCACCCCTATGTTCACGGCAGCACTGTTTACAATAGCCAAGACATGGGAACAACCTAAATGTCCATCTATAGAGGAATGGATCAAGAAGATGTGGCACATATATACAATAAAATACTACTCAGCTGTAAAACAGAATGGAATAATGCCATTTGCAGCAACATGGATGGACCTAGAGATTATCATACTAAGTAAAGTAAGTCAGAAGGAGAAAGACAAATATTATATGATATCACTTACATGTGGAATCTAAAATATGACGCAAATGAACTTATCTACAAAACAGAAGCAGACTCACAAACATAGAGAACAGACTTGTGGTTGCCAAGGGGGAGGGAGAGGGGGGAGGGATGGAGTGGGAGTTTGGGATTAGCAGATGCAAACTAGTGTATACAGAATGGATAAACAACAAGTTCTTATTGTATAGCACAGGGAACTATATTCAATATCCTGTAATAAATCATAATGGAAAAGAATATGAAAAGGAATATATATATGTATATATATATATATAACTGAATCACCTTGCTGTACAGCAGAAATTAACACAACATTGTAAATCAACTATACTTCAATAAAATAAAATTTTTTAAAAAGGGGAAATTGAAATGTCCTAAATCACATAGGATAAGGACAGGTATCTTCTGATTCGTAGCCCTGTGCTCTTTCCACAAAACACACAAAATACATCCTAACCAACTAACAATAAAGAAAATGAGTTGAAAAGAAGATGGGCAAAATGCAGCTGTTTGTCAGTAGCCCAAGCAGTGCTCCTACTTTTGAGTTAGTTTGTAGGTCCAGTCTGTGTGGCCAATCACCTTTTCCCCCTGGGCTGCAAAGCAGTGCAAATGGAGCCATCCTTGGAAGTATCCCAGGAAACAGGAGTTAGCTGGCTCTAAAGAAGGTCTCTCTTTTCTTGATCCCAGCATCAAGTCAGCCAGGGCTGAGCTGAGAAAGTGGCAGGTGACCATGAAGGTGGCCCTCTGCTTACAGAAGTGAACTCAATCTAAATTGGCCAAGTCAATTAGGAATTTGATTCTACCTATAGGAAGAGGATTTTACACATCAGCACTCATCAGTGGAAGATGATCTCAATTAACTTGTATTGCAAAAATTGATTATAATGCAAGACCAAGGTTTCAGTCTGAGCCACCATGAAAGCTCAACGAAGTAAGAGCTAATTCCACAAAACTCACTTTGCCTTTTTACACTCGTGGGTAGTTTCATGATGCTAGTCTGGATCATTAGCTCATTTTATTACCTGCAGGGTCTTTTCAACCTCCATTTGTCCTTTCCCTGCCAAATTCAGCCTGTCATTATAATTCAGGAGTTTTGAGAAACATGAAACTTATGGTCTGGGATTTTTCTAGCTATATAATGCAATGCTCTCAATTTCATTAAAAAAAAACTGCTTCAAAATAACTTTGGGAGATAAACTTTTTGATGTGAGACCACATTAATGCTGATTTCTTCACAGGATCAAATGTCTATGCCTCAAGTCTAAAAGTTCCCTTCTAGATACAATTCTCTTGATAGCATCATAATTAAAAGCTTAAACTCCAAAGTAAGACAGAACTGTTAATCTCAGTTCCAACTGTGGGATCTCAGGTGAAATATTTATGCTCAGTTTCCTCATCTGTAAAATGGTGACACTGATTGCACTTACCTCATAGAATTACTATGAGGAATTTGAATGAAATAATATTTGCAACATACTTAGTAACTCCTGAAAAATAGTCATCATTCGAGAACCTTACCGCTATCCTTATTCATCAAGTACTTGTTCCCTGCGACGTGGCAGATACTGTGCTCACCCCCAAGGTTGCAGCAGCAGAAGATGGCTCTTCTCAGGAGGCCGAGGTGACCAGTGCCTGGTGCATACCAACTGCTGAAGAGCAGTCAGCTTTTGATAGTAGCAAAACAAGTCCACGAGGGGAACTACAGGAGACCCCAACTCTAAGCAGAGGCCCTAGTCACAAAGCAAGCTCCCACCTAGAAAGGTCAACTGATCTGGAGCAATAGCTTTCATTTATAAAAAGTTCCGACTACTGAATTTTAAAAAGACAACAAAGCAACAGAAAAATTGTCAAGGACAGAAAATTCACAGAAATAAATACAAAAAATGAAACAAAAATGCATAAACATGATTTGAAAATGAGACTCCTATGCCTTCTAGTTTCTGTGGACATGTATTACTTTAATAATTATTTTTTAATTATTATTTTTATGTTACAAAAGGCTCCACAGAACTAGGACTTAAAATATCTATAAATGAAGCATTCGCTCTCCTCCTCTACAACCCCCCAGTTACAAGCATGTGTTGGAATTTTGTCATGATTTTGCTGCAAAAGAAAAGGCCCACTGTGATCATTTCAAAGAGTAAGTCTTGGCAGGACATTTTGTAGGTAAAGAGAATGTTAAATCATCATTGTTAAACAAGGAAGAGAAAGAAAAGAAGTTTTGATTATTGGTCACAAGGCTCTTGACTGATAGCTAAGTGGGGGACAACTGGTTCTCAGAATGAGGCTTAATCCCATTAAAGTTTATCAGAAAATTGCTTATGCATTTTTTTCATTTCCTCCCAGAATGAGGTCGCAAATTAAATCAGACCCAGAAAGTGTTTGGGATCATTTTTCTTTCATATCTTTCAGTCCTCCTTGTCTTCCCATAGTTCTTACTTCTATGATGGGCTCCCTTTCTGGGGAGTTACCTGATCCAGAATCCTGGACATTAACCTCTCCCTTGCATTTTCAGGTCAAATCACCAAGTCCTTGGTCCTATCTCTTAGATAAATCTCTCAACTCAGTGCCCTCCATTCCAAAGCCACCATCACTACTTTCATTGAGGCCCATGTATTCCCGGGATAACTTCCTATTTTGTCTCTAAGCGCCTGAATCAAAACTCACTGGTTTTTTATTACCAAAAGATATTGCTGACACTTACATATTTCCTGATTCCCCAAGGACAGTGACTTTTACTTTATACTTTGATCACATTGATATGATTTAGTATTATTTTTTCATGAGTTCTTTTTAAAGATGACTACTATAATCAGGAGAAAATTATGTTTTAAATCTGATAAGTCAAGGTTAACCTATAAAAGGGTAGCAAAGTCATCAGCCCATCAATGAGTTTGATGTTATTAAATATAGTGTGTATATATCATAAGAGGACTGAAAGAACTGTTAGAAATTTAATTGAGGATTTTCTGTTTAGAGTAAGAAATAAAGGAGCCTGTTGTGCCCAAATAGCCTCTCTCCCACAGTTAGGGGGACCATACTTCCTAAGTGGTCAAAGACAATTCTAGTTCTAGGTCATGCCTGTTGTCCTGGAATAATAATTTATTTATCCAGCTTGGGCAATACATTTTATGGTTACTATATCTACAATGGATATCTCATACAATTTCCCCCCTTTTTTCTTGTCAAAGGAGTCCTTTATTTGGAACGTACCCATCATAGGGGATTCCAGTAGGGATGAACCCACATGGTTACTCTCCCAGCCCTCATCCTCCTAGATAGACACATGCCTCCAGCTTGGCCAGTTAGAATAGCCCATCTCTTGGACCCCAGCTTAGGGAAAAGCATATGACCCATGCTAGTCAATCAAGAGTCCTTCCTGAAAAGTTTTACAGGCACTTTCTGAAAAAATTCTCCTTTATCCGGGTTTGCTCAGTTGGTTGGAGATGAGCATTGGGGTTCCAGGGACTACTTAGCCTGCCATGTGGAAAAAGCCTGTCTCAAAGTGAGAGAGCCACAATGACATCACCGACTATGCTTCAAGTCAGCTGCATTCCAGACTCCCCAGCTCCATAAGACATGACTTTTTAAAAATCAGTTAAAGTAGTTTTAATTAATATGCCCTCTCTCCAGCTCCCCTTACAGTGTATAACACGGACCCCAAATGAAATTGAATAATGGACTTATAGAATGGAATCCCGTAAAGGCAGAGGTTTCCATTCTTGAGATTTCTTTAATGGAAAATAGAACACACATTAGTGAAAGCACTTAATAATACTTATTAACTAAAAGTAAATTATTGTTACAGTTATAACCTCAAGGGAATAAACAGAGAATTTGAGGTGCAGCTCTTGCAAAATAAAAGGGAAGTCTTAGAGGAAGAGCAGTGTACTCATTGTATATTAATGGCTCTTTCTGAGATAAGAATCTGCTGTAAACACATGATTCCTGGGTATATGTGGCTTATCCGCCAGATGTTGCCTAATTCTCACCCTCTTTCTGACCCCATCCCTAGCCGCCAGATTCAGGAGTTGGTGTGCAAAGAGGCTCTGCAAGAAGGTGAGACGGCTGTTTTGCACATCACTTGGTAATTTTTAAGAGCTGAAAATGTAATTACTTTTATGCCACGTCAAAATATCCCCAAGTGAAAACACTTGCATCAAAGCAGCAGCTTCAGTGCCAGGTATCTGCAGCCTCTTTCGTCTGGCCTTGCCCCCTTAATTTAGTTTCCATCCAGACTCCCAAGGGATTTTTATGAGATGATAAACTGATCTAATCATGACCTTAGTTAAAGCTCCTCTAGCTCCTGTTTTCCTTTCTCCCACCCCGTCCCCACATGGCTTCCCAGCTCCACTTATACCAAACTATACACAAGTCCACGAATGCTCACGTGACTCGTGACTCCACGCCTCTGCAAACGCTTCCCCTGCTTGAAGGTTTTTCTCTCCCATCCTGTCTGATGGGATGACCTCATCTTGGGTCATCTCCTCCGAGAAATACTACCCTGTCTCCCCAGACAGGGTTAGTTAGGCATTTCCTGCTCTGGTCTCTGTGCTGATCCTCTAATATCACACTTACTCCTTCAGTGGGATTACCTGCTTTCCTATTTGTCTCTCTTGCTAGGCTGTGGATCCCTCAAGGGCAGAGGATATGTCTTCTTTATCTTTGTAGCCTTTGAACTTGGCACAGTACATTGCATGGCAATTGTTCAATAAATGTTGAATGAGTCAACAAATAAATGAATGTATGGGTGAATAAACGAGTAATAAATTCAGCATAAGAAGCCAACCATAATAGGATGATTACACTGGGTCTCTCTCATGGCTACACACCTTCTAATTTGTTCATGTGAAATTTGAAGTTGTTAGTTTCCTGCCTTCCCCACAGGAAGAAGGGACATTTTCTAGGGTTTGGGAATAAAGTTCTGTTCATCCTAGTTGTACTTCAGTGGCATGACAGTTCATTTGCCAGAAGTTTAAGGACTCCAATCTGATTCAGACGAGATGTTTCCTGGATAATTAAATTAGATAATACATGTAAAGCACAGTGTATGGCACAAGCAGGCATTAAAAATATTACCTATTGTTATCGTCATCACCGTCACCATCATCATCAACAGCAGCCTTAAAGAGTCATGTTGTTGGATAAACAGCAGCAGAGCATAGAGGTTAGAGAGCCCAGGGTTTGGAGTCAGGGAGAGGGGGTGTGGGGGAGGGATGGATTGAGAGTTTGGGATTAGAAGATGCAAACTGGTGTATATAGAATAGATAAACGACAAGGCCCTACTGTATAGCACAGGGAACTATATTCAATATCCTGTGATAAACCATAATGGAAAAGAATATGAAAAAAAGAATATATATATATATAACTGAATCACTTTGCTGTACAGCAGAAATTAACATAAAATTGTAAATCAACTGTACTTCAATCAAATAAAATTTTAAAAATACAATAAATAAATAAATAAAAAGTATCTTAATGATTTCTGAGTCTAAATTGCCTAATCTGTAAAATGAAGATGTATTCATTTAAGGAGTATTTATGCATTGATTTCTCTCTGCCAAGAATTGCTCTAGGTGCCTGGGATCCACAGTGAATAAAGCAAAGATCCATACCCACATGGGGATTACACTATCAAAATAAAACCTATCAGAATAAATAAAATGTATCTTAAAGAAAATTTTTGTGGTGATAAGTGCCATGACTGAAAGAAAAGCCAGGACGTGGATGGGGAGTGGGAGAGGACTGCATTTTAAATAGAGTGGCCAGTCAGTGTTCATTGCAGCACTGTTTACAATAGCCAAGACATGGAAGCAACCTAAATGTCCATCGACAGAGGAATGGATAAAGAAGATGTGGTACATATATACAATGGAATATTACTCAGCCGTTAAAAAGAAATGAAATAAAGCCACGTGCAGCAACATGCATGGACCTAGAGATTGTCATACTGAGTGAAGTAAGTCAGACAGAGAAAGACAAATATCATATGATACCACTTATATGAGGAATCTAAAAATAAAGTGATGGAAATGAAACTTATTTACAGAAGAGAAACAGACTCACAGACTTAGAGAATGAACTTATGGGGCTTCCCTGGTGGTGCAGTGGTTGGGGGTCTGTCTGCCGATGCAGGGGACTCGGGTTCGTGCCCCGGTCCTGGAATATCCCACATGCTGCAGAGCGGCTGGGCCCATGAGCCATGGCCACTGAGCCTGTGCATCCAGAGCCTGTGCTCCACAACGGGAGAGGCCACAACAGTGAGAGGCCTGCATACCGCAAAAAACAAACAAACAAACAAAAAAAGAAAACAAACTTATGGTTACCAGAGGGGAAGGGGGAGGAGGGATAGTTAGGGAGTTTGGGATTGACATATACAGGCTACTGTATTTAAAATAGATAAGGCATTTTCTTTGCTGCCTAGAAACTGCAGCTCAGCAAGCAAGCTGCTGCCAACAAAAAAACTCGAGCCCTGAACAAGATGGCAGAGTAGAAGGACATGCTCTCACTCCCTCTTGTGAGAACACCAGAATCACAACTAGCTGCTGGACAATCATCAATAGGAAGACACTGGAACTCACCAAAAAAATACCCCACATCCAAAGACAAAGGAGAAGCCACAATGAGATGGTAGGAGAGGCACAATCACAGTAAAATCAAATCCCATAACTGCTGGGTGGGTGACTCAAAGACTGGAGAACACTTATACCACAGAAGTCCACCCACTGGATTGACGGTTCTGAGCCCCAAGTCAGGCTTTCCAACCTGGGGATCCGGCAATGGGAGGAAGAAACCCTAGAGAATCAGACTTTGAAGGCTAGTGGGATTTGATTGCAGGACATCGACACGACTGGGGGAAACAGAGACTCCACTTTTGGAGGGCACACACAAAGTAGTGTGCATATCGGGACCCAGGGGAAGGAGCAGTGACCCCATAGGAGACTGAACCACACCTACCTGCTAGTGTTGGAGGGTCTCCTGCAGAGGTGGGGGGTGATGGTGGCTCACCATGGGGACAAAGACACTGGCAGCAGAAGTTCTGGGAAGTACTACTTGGCAAGAGCCCTCCCAGAGTCTGTCATTGGCCCCACCAAAGAGCCCAGGTAGGCTCCAGTGTTGGGTTGCCTCAGGCCAAACAACCAACAGGGAGGGAACCCAGCCCCACCCATCAGCAGTCAAGCGGATTAAAGTTTTACTGAGCTCTGCCCAACAGAACAACAGTCAGCTCTACCCACCACCATTCCCTCCCATCAGGAAACTTGCACAAGCCTCTTAGATAGCCTCATCCACCAGAGGGCAGACAGCAGAAGCAAGAAGAACTACAATCCTGCAGCCTGTGGAACAAAAACCACATTCACAGAAAGACAGACAAGATGAAAAGGCAGAGGGCTATGTACCAGATGAAGAAACAAGATATACCCCAGAAAAACAACTAAATGAAGTGGAGATAGGCAACCATCCAGAAAAAGAATTCAGAATAATGATAGTGAAGATGATCCAGGACCTCAGAAAAAGAATGGCGGCAAAGATCGAGAAGATGCAAGAAATGTTTAACAAAGACCTAGAAGAGTTAAAGAACAAACAAACAGAGATGAACAATACAATAACTGAAATGAACTACACGAGAAGGAATCAATAGCAGAATAACTGAGGCAGAAGAACAGATAAGTGACCTGGAAGACAGAATGGTGGAATTCGCTGCTGTGGAACAGAATAAAGAAAAAAGAATGAAAAGAAATAAAGACAGCCTAAGAGACCTCTGGAACAACATTAAACGCAACAACATTTGCATTATAGGGGTCCCAGAAGGAGAAGAGAGAGAGAAAGGACCAGAGAAAATATCTGAAGAGATTATAGTAGAAAACTTCCCTAACATGGGAAAGGAAATAGCCCCCCAAGTCCAGGAAGTGCAGAGAGTCCAATACAGGATAAACCCAAGGAGAAACACACCAAGACACATAGTAATCAAATTGGCAAAAATTAAAGACAAAGAAAAATTATTATTATTTTTTTAAATAAATAAATTTATTTGCCTGCGTTGGGTCTTCGTTGCCGTACGCAGGCTTCTCACTGCAGTGGCTTCTCTTGTTTCAGAGCAGGGGCTCTAGGCATGCAGGCTTCAGTACAGGCAGCATGCAAGCTCAGTAGTTGTGGCTCACGGATTCTAGAGCACACGCTCATCAGTTGTGGCACATGGGCTTAGTTGCTCCACGGCATGTGGGATCGTCCCAGACCAGGGCTCGAACTCAGGTACCCTGCATTGGCAGGCAGATTCTTAACCACTGCGCCACCAGGGAAGTCCAAGAAAAATTATTGAAAGCAGCAAGGGAAAAATAACATACAAGGGAATTCCCATAAGGTTAACAGCTGATTTCTCACCAGAAACTCTACAAGCCAGAAGGGAGTGGCATGACATATTTAAAGTGATGAAAGAGAGGAACCTATAACCAAGATGACTCTACCCGGCAAGGATCTCATTGAGATTCAACGGAGAAATCAAAAGCTTTACAGACAAGCAAAAGCTAAGAGAATTCAGCACCACCAAACAAGCTCTACAATAAATTCTAAAGGAACTTTTCTAAGTGGGAAACACAAGAGAAGAAAAGGATCTACCAAAACAAACCCAAAACAATTAAGAAAATGGTCATAGGAACATACATATCGATAATTACCTTAAACGTGAATGGATTAAACGCTCCAACCAAAAGACACAGCCTTCCTGAATGGATACAAAAACAAGACCCATATATATGATGTCTACAAGAGACCCACTTCAGACCTAGGGACACATACAGGCTGAAATTGAAGGGATGGAAAAAGATATTCCATGCAAATGGAAATCAAAAGAAAGCTGGAGTAGCAATACTCATATCATATAAAATAGACTTCAAATAGACTTTAAAATAAAGAATGTTATAAGAGACAAGGAAAGACACTACATAATGATCAAGGGATCAATCCAAGAAGAAGATATAACAATTATAAACATATATGCTCCCAACATAGGAGCACCTCAATACATAAGGCATAACACAATAATAGTGGGGGACTTTAACACCTCACTTACACCAAAGGACGGATCATCCCAAATGAAAATAACTAAGGAATGATAAGCTTTAAATGACACAATAGACCAGATAGATTTAATTGATACTTAGAGGGTATTCCATCGAAAAACAGCAGATTACACTTTCTTCTCAAGTGCACACGGAACATTCTTGGGTCACAAATCAAGCCTCAGTAAATTTAAGAAAATTGATATCATATCAAGCATCTTTTCTATCCACAACGCTACGAGACTAGAAATGAATTACAGGGAAAGAAACATAAAAAACACAAACACATGGAGCCTAAAAAATACATTACTAAATAACCAAGAGATCACTGAAGAAATCAAAGAGGAAACCAAAAAATACCTGGAGACAAATGACAATGAAAACACGAGGATCCAAAACCTATGAGATGAAGCAAAAGCAGTTCTAAGAGGAAAGTTTATAACTATACAAGCCAACCTCAAGAAATAAGAAAAATCTCAAATAAACAATCTAACTTTACACCTAAAGGAACTTGAGAAAGAAGAATAAACAAAACCCAAAGTTAGTAGAAGGAAAGAAATCATAAAGATCAGAGCAGAAATAAATGAAAAAGAAATGAAGGAACTGATAGCAAAGATCAATAAAACTAAAGGCTGGTTCTTTGAGAAGATAAACAAAATTGATAAACCATTTGCCAGACTCATCAAGAAAAAGAGAGAGATGACTCAAATCAATAAAATTAGCAATGAAAGAGGAGAAGTGACAAAAGACACCACAGAAATACAAAGCACCCTAAGACACTACTACAAGCAACTCTATGGCAATAAAATGGACAACCTGGAAGAAATGGACAAATTCTTAGAAAGGTATAACCTTCTAAGACTGAAGCAGAAAGAAATAGAAAATATGAACAGACCAATCACAAGTAATGAAGTTGAAACTGTGATTAAAAATCTTCCAACAAACAAAAGTCCAGGACCAGATGGCTTCACAGGTGAATTCTATCAAACATTTAGAGAAGAGCTAACACCCATCCTTCTAGAACTCTTCCAAAAAATTGCAGAGGAAGGAACACTCCCAAACTCATTCTATGAGGCCACCATCACGCTGATACCAAAACCAGACAAAGATACTACAAAAAAAGAAAATTACAGACCAATATCACTGATGAATCTAGATGCAAAAATCCTCAACAAAATACTAGCGAACAGAATCCAACAACACATTAAAAGGATCACACACCATGATCAAGTGGGATTTATCCCAGGGAATGCAAGAATTCTTTAATATATGCAAATCAATCAATGTGATACACCATATTAACAAACTGAAGAATAAAAAACATATGATCATCTCAATAGTTGCAGAAAAAGCTTTTGACAAAATTTAACACCTATTGATGATAAAAACTCTCCAGAAAGTGGACACAGAGGGAACCTACCTCAACATAATTAAGGTCATATACAACAAACCCACAGCAAACATCATTCTCAACGGTGAAAAACTGAAAGCATTTCCTCTAAGATCAGGAACAAGACAAGGATGACCACTCCCACCACTATTATTCAACATAGCTTTGGAAGTTCTAGCCACGGCAATCAGAGAAGAAAAAGAAATAAAAGGAATACAAATTGGAAAAGAAGAAGTAAAACTGTCACTGTTTGCAGATGACATGATACTATACATAGAGAATCTTAAAAATGCCACCAGAAAACTACTAAAGCTAATCAATGCATTTGGTAAAGTTGCAGGATACAAAATTAATGCACAGAAATCTCTTGCATTCCTATACACTAAAGATGAAAAATCTGAAAGCGAAATTAAGGGAACACTCCCATTTACCATTGCAAAAAAAAGAATACAATATCTAGGAATAAACTTACCTAGGGAGACAGAAGCCCTGTATGCAGAGAGCTATAAGACACTGATGAAAGTAACTGAACATGATGCCAACAGATGGAGAGATATACCATGCTCTTGGATTGGAAGAATCAAAATTGTGAAAATAACTATACTACCCAAAGCAATCTACAGATTCAATGCAATCCCTATCAAATTACCAATGGCATTTTTTTACAGAACTAGAACAAAAAAATCTTAAAATTTGTATGGAGACAGAAAAGACCCCAAATAACCAAAGCAGTCTTGAGGGAAAAAAACGAGCTGGAGTGGGCTTCCCTGGTGGCACAGTGGTTGAGAGCCTGCCTGCCGATGCAGGGACACGGGTTCGTGCCCCGGTCCGGGAAGATCCCACATGCCGCAGAATGGCTGGGCCCGTGAGCCATGGCCGCTGAGCCTGCGCGTCTGGAGCCTGTGCTCTGCAACGGGAGAGGCCACAGCAGTGAGAGGCTCGTGTACCGCAAAAAAACAAAACAAAACAAAACAACAACAACAACAAAAAAAAACTAGCTGGAGGAATCAGACTCCCTGACTTAAGACTATACTACAAACCTACAGTAATCAAGACAATATGGTACTGGCACAAAAACAGAAACATAGATCAATGGCACAAGATAGAGAGCCCAGAGAAAAACCCATGCACCTATGGTCAACTAATCTATGACAAAGGAGGCAAGGATATACAATGGAGAAAACACAGTCTCTTCAGTAAGTGGTGCTGGGTAAACGGGACAGCTACATGTAAAAGAATGAAATTAGAACACTCCCTAACACCATACACAAAAATAAACTCAAAATGGATTAGAGACCTAAATGGACGACCGGACACTATAAAACTCTTAGAGGAAAACATACGAAGAACACTCTTTGACATAAATCACAGCAAGTTCTTTTTTGATCACCTCCTAGAGTAATGGAAATAAAAACAAAAGTAAACAAATGGGACCTAGTGAAACTTCAAAGCTTTTGTACAGCAAAGGAAACCATAAACAATACAAAAAGACAACCCTCAGAATGGGAGAAAATATTTGGAAATGACAAAGGATTAATCTCCAAAATATATAAACAGCTCATGCAGCTCAATATTTAAAAAAACAAACAACCCAATCCAAAAATCAGCAGAAGACCTAAATAGATATTTATCCAAAGAAGACATACAGATGGCCAAGAAGCACATGAAAAGCTGCTCAACATGAATAATTATTAGAGAAATGCAAATCAAAACTACAATGAGGGGACTTCCCTGGTGGCACAGTGATGAAGAATCCGCCTGCCAATGCAGGGGACATGGGTTTGAGCCCTGGTCTGGGAAGGTCCCACGTGTCTCGGAGCAACTAAGCCCGTTCACCACAACTACTGAGCCTGTGCTCTAGAGCCCGTGAGCCACAACTACTGAAGCTCGTGTGCCTAGAGCCCATGCTTTGCAACCAGAGAAGCCACCACAATCAGAAGCCCACCCATCACAACGAAGAGTAGCCCCCACTCGCCACAACTAGTGAAAGCCCACACACAGCAATGAAGACCCAACACAGCCAAAAATAAATAAATAAATTTATTTAAAAAAATAAAAAACTACAATGAGGTATCATGTCACACCAGGTAGAATAGGCATCATCAGAAAATCTACAAACAAATGCTGGAGAGGGTGTGGAGAAAGGGGAACCCTCTTGCACTGTTGGTGGGAATGTAAATTGATACAGCCACTATGGAGAACAGTATGGAGGTTCCTTAAAAAACTAAAAATAGAACAACCATTTGATCCAGCAATCCCACTACTGGGCATATACCCAGAGAAAACCATAGTTCAAAAGGACACATGCACCCCAATGTTCATTGCAGCACTATTTACAATAGCCAGGTCATGGAAGCAACCTAAACGCCCATCGACAGATGAATGGATAAAGATGTGGTACATATATACAATGGGAGATTACTCAGTCATAAAAAGAAACGAAATTGGGTCATTTGTTGAGACGTGGGTGGATGTAGAGACTGTCATACAGAGTGAAGTAAGTCAGAAAGAGAAAAACAAATACTGTATCTTAACACATGTATGTGGAACCTAGAAAAATGGTACAGATGAACCAGTTTGCAGGGCAGAAATAGAGACACAGGTGTAGTGAACAAACGTATGGACACCAAGTGGGGAAAGCCGCAGGGGGTGGCGGTTGGGGGTGTGATGAATTGGGCGATTGGGATTCACATGTATACACTGATGTGTATAAAATTGATGACTAATAAGAACCTGCTGTATAAAAAAAAAGAAAAAATCTGAATAACAAATAAAGTAAAATAAAATAGATAGGGCTTCTCTGGTGATGCAGTGGTTAAGAACCTGCCTGCCAATGCAGGGGACACGGGTTCGAGCCCCGGTCTGAGAAGATCCCACATGCCACGGAGCAACTAAGCCAGTGCACCACAACTACTGAGCCTGCACTCTAGAGCCTGCGAGCCACAACTACTGAAGCCCGTGTGCCTAGAGCTGGTGCTCCACAACAAGAGAAGCCACTGCAATGAGAAGCCCGCGCTCCGCAACGAGGAGTAGTCCCCACTCGCCGCACCTAGAGAAAGGACGCGTGCAGCAACGAAGCCCCAATGCAGCCAAAAAATAAATTAATTAAATAAAATAGATAACCAACACGGGCCTGCTGTATAGCACAGGGAACCCTGCTCAATATTATATAACAACCTAAATGGGAAAAGAATTTGAAAAAGAATAGGTCCATGTATAACTAAATCGCTTTGCTGAAACTAACACAACATTATTATCAACTATACTCCAATATAAAATAAAAAGTTTTTAAAAATAAAATATAAATAAGTAACTAAATAGAGTGGCAGAGAAAGGGACATTTGTGTGAACCTGAAAGTGGAAAGGGAGAGTGTCGAGCAGAAAATAAGAACAAGGGCCAAGGTGGGAGCTGGGGGCACAGCCAGGAGGTGAGTGTGGCCAAGTGAGAGAGGAGGAGAAAGTACCAGCACGATGTCAGAGCAGCGTCGGGGCGGATCTTGGAGACCTGTTGTGAGGACTTGGACTTTTCTCTGAGTGAAGGCCCACTGCAAGGTTTCTGAGCAAAGGCATGACTTGACCTTACAGACTCGTGCTGACGACTGAGAATGGCCAAATGAGGACAACAGTGGAAGCAAGGAGGCCACGGTAATAATTCTGTGTAGATGGTTGAAGGGAGCTTCATTGCCTATAATCGTGACATTTTCCTTCCATCTCACAGAAAATTGTTATAATGTACTTATTATATTAGAACTGGCAGCTGCTGGGAAATTATTGTACTTATTACACAAACCTATGATGCCTACAATGCATATGGCAACTCTTGTGCAGTATGCAACCTGCACAATCACATGTGTTGAGGGGAGAGGGAGGGAGGGAGGGAGGGAGAGAGAGAGAGAGAGAGAGAGAGGCAGAGAGAGGGAGAGAATATTAAAGATGACTCCCAGGCTTTTGGTGTGAGCAACAGGAAGGATGAAATTTCCATGAACAAAGAAGTGTGATACTATAAGGAAGGTCTGTGGTGGGGCAGGCAGGAGATCCCTTTTGAGCATGTTAAATTTTAGCTGTGTGATGCTGAGGATAATAATAGAATCTGTCTCACAGGATTGCTGTGAACATTAAATTAGTATAGGTAAGCATCAAATCTGTCAGTAGTTGCTCAATAAATGCTGTATCCTAGCATTATCAGGTAACTTGAATTTTCAATATACACATTTAAATTTAGAACTTATGTATACATAAATATAATATACATAAAATCATAGATACATATATGTAGGCATAGGATCACCTTCTAAGTGGTTAGCATTCCAGGCTCACTATTCCCAAACATAATTCTAAAACTTCAACACAGACTAATCTTCTATCATCAAATTAAAAGTTAGGAAGTTGTTATTTTATACACATACACATCTGTCTGTCTGCCTATCTATGTTTTGATAAAGCATGTGAATGTGTATGTTTGTGGTGGGGCAGGGATTGCCTTGCAAAGTTCTTTCTCTTCTTCCCCTGCTGCACATATGGGCTCTTTGTCCTGACAGGGTAATAGCATACAAACAAGGCAGAAACCACTGAAGAATAGAATTGATTATCTTTCAGAATGTCTTTCTGTCTCTAATCAGACCTGACAAACCAGGAATACTCAAATCTAGGTTGTAGGGACCTCCCTGGTGGCGCAGTGGTTAAGAATCCGCCTGTCAATGCAGGGGACACAGGTTTGAGCCCTGGTCCACGAAGATCCCACGTGCCGTGGAGCAGCTAAGTCCATGCATCACAACTACTGATCCTGCGCTCTAGAGCCCGCGAGCCACAACTACTGAGCCCGCGTGCTACAACTACTGAAGCCCACATGCCTAGAGCCCATGCTCCGCAACAAGACAAGCCACCACAATGAGAAGTCCACACACCGTGATGAAGAGTAGCCCCCGCCCACCGCAACTAGAGAAAGCACATGCGCAGCAACAAAGACCCAACGCAGCCAAAAATAAATAAATAAATTTATTTTTTTTTTAAATCTAGGGGGCTTCCCTGGTGGTGCAGTGGTTGAGAGTCTGCCTGCCGATGCAGCGGACATGGGTTCGTGCCCCAGTCAGGGAAGATCCCACATGCCGCGGAGCGGCCAGGTCCGTGAGCCATGGCCGCTGAGCCTGCACGTCCGGAGCCTGTGCTCCACAACGGGAGAGGCCACAACAGTGACAGGCCCGCGTACTGCAAAAAAAAAAAAAAAAAAAAAAATCTAGGTTGTAAAAATGATGTTACATTTTGGTTTTTATTACCTGTGATACCACTGAAGCAGAATATTTTGATGTGACTGTTTAAAAATTCCCCTGCCAGCATGTAACAACACACTTGTTACAATCAAGTGTGGCAGGTTTCTCTCCCACTGACTCTCTTATTCTCTGGATCACACCAAGCTACACTAATAAGAGAGTTTTTAGTAAGGTTAAATATAAGATACTCTTTTGAAAAAGCAACAGTAACAAAACTCTGTAGTATTAAGTGGGGGCAATTCTGGAAGTCTTTAACAAAGCAGAGAAAAAAGACAGAGATGCTAAATGATCTAACATGAAGATATCATAGTACCAAATTGTACTGGACATGGCTCAGGAGTTACACAGAGCATGTGCTTAGTGGGCATTGTCATCCCACTCTAAGCTTTAACCAGGTCGCCTGTTTTGTACATGAATAACTTTTAAAGTTATTGAATAGTTAATATTTTTAATGTACATTTACATATGCATATAGAATTTGGGGATACTTTTTGTTTTATATAAACATGTCAGGCAATTCCCTGGTGTCCAGTGGTTAGGACTCTGTGCTCTCACTGCAGAGGGCCTGGGTTCAGTTTCTGGTCGGGGAACTAAGATCCCATAAGCTGCGCAGTGTGGGCAAAAAAAAAAAGTCATATATTTTCATCAACTTATTTAAAAATTTTATAATGAAGCATTCCTATATGAGAATATATGTTTACTATATATACACAGCATAAATAATAATAATGAAGCAAATACCTGTGGTGCTCAACTTAAGAAATAAAACAAAAGCAATGCCTTCAATGTGCCCAGTGTACCCCTTTACAGTCAAACTGCCTTCCCTCCTCCAAAAGGTAATTATCATCCTACTCTCCTGAAACTGGCACTATTTGTTCTCTTGCTTAACTTTAGTTTTATCACATATGTAGGTATCTATTTATTATTTATAGATAATAAAGTTTAAAAGTTTTTGACCTTTATATATAGCTAATTGTGCTGTAGTTATTTTTCGGGGACATGCTTTTTTCATCAACATTATAAGATTAATCCACATTGAAATTTGTAGCTATCATTCAATTGCATTTCCTACTGTATAGTATTCCATTGTGTGAATAGATGAAAAAATATTTTTTCTTTTCTCCATTCATTGGACATTTCGGTGATTTGCAGTCTTTTACTTTTATAAACAATGCTGCTATGAATATTCTTCTCTCCTGGTGCCTAAGTCCAAAAGTTTCTTGGACATATACCAAGGGTGTGCATATATCAAAGATATATGCCACAGGTGGAATCAACATGTAATGTTTGTCAGGTATTCTCACAGATGGACAAAAATGCCAAGCTCTGACAATGCCAAGTCTTAGCAAGTCGATGTGAAGCAACCAGAACTCTTTTAGTACTGGCAAGAGTATAAGATGGTATAACTATCTCAAATGGCAGAGGCCTGGTGGAAATGAGCACTCTAATTCATAAATCTCATGCAAATGACATTTGGGAAAATGTACCGTCAGAGTTACCATAAATACCAAATTCCTTTCAAAAGTGGTTACACGTTTTAATACTACCACAGACTTAGCTCCATACATCTTCTCCAAGACTGTGGCTTGTCTCTTCACTTCCTTTATGGTATCTTTTGATAAACAGAAGTTCTTAATTTGAGGCCGTTAGATTTATCAATGTAGTTGATTCTAGCAATCATTTCCTTTATAGTTTGCACTTTGGGAAACTTAGTTAAGATATCCTTTCTTACTTTGAGCCAAAAAAAAAAAATCCTCCCCTAGATTTCTTCCACTGTTTTGCCTATCATATTTTTTAAACAGCTTTATTGAGATATATAAGATTCACCCATTTGAAGTTTATGATTCAGTGAATTTGAGTACAGTCACAGAGATGTCCAACTATCACCACAATCTGATTTTAGACCATCTATTTCACCCCCAAAAGAAATCCCGTACTCATTAGCAGTCACTCCCCATTCTTCCTCACTCTACCTGTAACACAGCACTAGGCAGTCACTAATCGACTTTTTTTTTAACCAGTTTTGCCTAATCTGGACATTTCATGTAAATGGAATCATACAATACATAGTCTTTTGTGACTGGCTTCTTTCACTTAGCATAATGTTTTTTGTTGTTGTTGTTTTTGCAGTACGCGGGCCTCTCACTGTTGTGGCCTCTTCCATTCCGGAGCACAGTCTCTGGATGCGCAGGCTCATGGGCCCAGCCTCTCCGCGGCATGTGGGCTTTTCCCGGACCGGCGCACGAACCCGTGTCCCCTGCATCGGCAGGCGGACTCTCAACCACTGCACCACCAGGGAAGCCCTAGCATAATGTTTTTGAGGTTTAGCTGTGCTGTAGCATGTATAAGTACTTCATACCTCTTTACAGCCAAATATTTCATTGTATAGAAATACTATATTTTGTTTATCCATTTATCAGTGATGGACATTTGGGTTGTTTCCATTTTTGGAACTATTATGAATAGTCTGCTGCTATAAATATTCATGTGTAACTTTTTGTGAGGACTTACATATTTTTATTTTTCTTGAGTGTATACCTAGGAGTAGATATGATTGGTTATCAGGTATCTCCACGTTTAACTTTTTGAGAAACTGCCAGACGTTTTTTCACAGTGGCTGCACCATTTTCATTCCCACCAGCATTGCACAAGGGTTCTAATGTCTCCACATCCTCCCCAATACTTGTTATTCCCATCTTTCTTATTATAGCCATCCTAGTGTGGGGGAAGTTATATCCTACTGCGATTTTAATGTGCATTTCCCTAATGACAAATGATGTTGAGCATGTTTTCATATGGCATATGGGCTACTTTGTATATCTCCTAGGGAAATGTCTATTCAAATCCTTTGTCCATTTTTAGATTGGGTTGTCTTTTTATTATTGACTTTTTGAGTTCTTTGAATGTTCTGGATACATAGCCTCGATATCTCTTAATCTCTTTTATACCATCCATTTGTGTATATATGCTACCCTCTAGGTAATTTTTTCTACTTCAGTAATTCTCTCTTCAGTCATGTCTAATGACTAAAAATATGAGACCTAAAAATATGACCAGGTAGATGTTAAATGATTTAAAAAAGGCTTTTTCATACTAAAAATATAATTGTAATTCAAAACTTAATTTCTAGAAGTGTTCTCTTTATATCAATTTGCCAAAACTACTCAAACAGTACATTTAAAATCTGTACATACACTGTATGTAACTTATACCTCCGTTTTTAAAAAACTGATTAAAAGCTGAGACTCAAAACCGATTCAAAAGCTTAATTGATGAGGTAAATAGGGTGAGGTGGAGAGGGTAAAGGCAGAGATTTTAATACCTTTGAGTCAAGAAAAATAGTCATTTAATAAATGTTCACTGAAGGATCACTATATGAATGGATAAATGAATGATTAACATAAGAAGATTAGCTTTCATGTACAGCTTTGCAAAACCAGTATCACTACTGTGTAGTCAAACCTCATAGAGTTCTGCACTGCATATGTTCCTTGGTTGCTACTGGTGACTAATATCACTGTTTTGTAGAGCATTCTCTGTTCTTGCAATGTAGAGAGAGCCTCCAGGCTGCAAGGATTGTGAAGCAACACTGTTGTAACCCAGGAAACTCAGACAATCTTCTTTCCTGACTTCCCAAATATCCACATTTGAGAATATGACTTTCCCTATACTAAAATACTATCTTAGCATAACACCCAGGAAAATAACTTTCAGTCACGTAGTTTTTATGCCATTCTGGCCAGGAGAGGTCAATATAGAGGCAATTGGTGGATCTACCTCTGAGGCACTATTCTAAAAATGTGTTCTCAGAACAGGGCTAGTCCCCTGGCAGGTTCACAGGGACAAGCAAAGAGATTTTGATTCAATGTACATTTCACAAATTTGAAATAAAAATTGTGATTTCCACAGAAATGCTGTTAGAGTCTCAACAACCAATACACTCTTAAAACTTGTATTATGCTTTATCAGAAGAGTCAGCTCATATCTAACATTACTATTCATTTTATTATTTCTCTAATTGATAAAAATGGACTAGAGACTTAAATTACAGGATTCCTAAAATATAAAATAATGATCAAATAACCCTGAATAGCCTAAACAATCTTGAAAAAGAAGGAAAGAGCTGAAGGAATCATGCTCTGTGACTTCAGACTACTACAAAGCTACAGTAATCAAAACAGTATGGTACTGGCACAAAAACAGACACAGAGATCAATGGAACAGAATAGAGAGCAATGGCTCATTGCAGTGGCTTCTCTTGTTGCGGAGCAGGGGCTCTAGGCATGCAGGCTTCAGTAGTTGTGGCATGCGGGCTCAGTAGTTGTGGCACAGGGGCTTAGTTGCTCCGCAGCATGTGGGATCTTCCCGGACCAGGGCTTGAACCCGTGTCCCCTGCATTGGCAGGCGGATTCTCAACCACTGAACCACCAGGGAAGGCCCACAAGTGATTTTTTATGTGCTTGTGTCCAGCAATCTTGCCAAATTCATTGGTCAGTTCAAATAATTAGACTGTAGGTTCCCCTGGATTTTCTATGCAGCCTATCATATAAATTGTGAGCAACGGCAGTTTCACTTCTTCCTTAGCAACCTATACACCTTTCATTTGTTTATTTTTTAATTTTTTTAACTTACTGTACTCATAGGATCTCTAGTATATTATAAAATAGATAATAGTAATAATGGGTATTTTAACTTTCCTGATTTGTAATGAAATGCTTCTTACTGTTCATGACTACATATAATGTTATTGGAAAGGGTCTGCAATTTGATCTAATGCTTCTTAGATTAGATTTTGAGATGATCGTGTGTTTTTGCTTTTATAAAATGTTAATGTGGAAAATTAGAACAATAGATATTTATCAAAATTATACATGAACACGGTTTAAAGAGTCAAGCTGCTCTATGACACACCATTTGCATGCCCACTAGCAAGGCATGGGAGCTCCAGTTACTCTACACCTTCACAACACTTGGTATTATTATCAGTATATTTCATTTCAGCCATTCCATTGGGTGTGAAGTGGTAGCTCATCACTTATATAATTATGAGCTCTGTAGTAAAATTAACAAAAAATCAACTAGTGTAGGGTGAGCTACACCAAGATGTTTGTAAGTTGGTAGATAAATCAACTTGCATAATGGTAGCTCAATCCAAAGTCAACATCATAACACAGGTTCCAAAACTGTGAAGGATTGTTCCAAGGGCATGGTGAATCCATTATCTGTAAACTGTAATAATTTGTGAATCTACTGTTTGTAAACTAAATTAATAAAATTATAGCTTTATGTGGGTTCTAGGATTTTTTTTTTTCTTTAAAAAAGGGTTTCTTGTGGTGGCTAAGACACAGGTGGGGCTCTGACAAGTATTCTATGTGACCTTGGGTAAAACCTGAAACCTGAGCCTCAGTCTTCACATGTGTAAAATGGGGCAGTAGTAGGAGCCACAGAATAGGTTCATTTTGAGAATGAAATAAGATAATCCATGCCAAGAGTTCAGTCCAGTGTCTAGCTTGGCACATATGCTCATTAAAAGTTTAGTTGTGGTTACTTGTCAAAATATTTGGATATTAGTTGCTTCACTAATAGAGGAGAAGTAAAGCAGTCATGCAAGTACCTAGAAGATACATATAAAAACTGGACAAAATGGAAAACAAAATTTAAAACATCTGAAAGCATTCCAAAGTGGACCAAAATCAGAGGAAAGTTTAGGCTCAAGAAACTGCAAGTAGAAAGGGTAAAAACTGCATGGACTGTGCTTACTGACCCAAGGAAGCTGCCAACTCCCATGGCCAAGGCTGAGGAAAAATCATAAAGTTAAAGAAAGCTGTTACATATTGGACGGTCTTGGACCCTGTCTAACGTAACAGTGTTATAAGTGGTGGTCTTTAGATGTACAGAAAAGGGAAGAGGAAAAGAAAACTTGTTCATCTAGAATCACCCAAGGACTCCATACCTGGCAGACACTATAAGGAATTAGTGAAGAGTGTTGCATGGCTGGGCAGCGACCATTCATTTATTCATGTGTTCACTCACCTCCTTGTTCATTTACTCAACAAATTTTTATCAAGCATCTATGATTTTATTACTAAATATTAGCACTATAACGATGAATTTCTGGGTTTCCACTATTTATACTCCAGACACAGGCTTGACCAACTTCAGAGATGATTTTAAAGCTCTGCCTCAAAATCCTGCACCCAGTCCTGGCTTCAATCTGCCTCAAATCATCACCTGCAACAGAGAGAGAATGGCAGCACCTGCGTTTACCTTGAATTTCTACCCACTTCCACGGACCTGACAGAGGGGGGCTACATCCATGATGATCAACATTGGCTGTATGTTAGATCCACCTGGGAGCTCTAAGAACTCTAAGCGCCCCACTGTTCCTGGATCAATCACATCCCCAATCTCTGAGGGTGGGACCCTGGCATCAGAATTTGTAAATCTTCCTAGGTGATTCTGGGTACAGCCAGAATGGAGACTGAACTCCAGGCTGGTTTAGAGTTGCATGAGAACAAAAGAGAATGGCTAGACAATCATCCAGGGAGCAGGGAGGTAGGGAGTGGTGCTGCTACTGATGGTGAGACAGGGCGGGCTAGAGGCAGGAGGAGGGCTTTATGGTCATCTCCCATGCCTGCTCTGCACTAGTTGGGGTTTATACCTACTGGGAAGTGCTGTGGGCTGAATTGTGCCCCTCCCCCAAATTCATATGCTGAAGTCCTAACCTCCATACCTCAGAATGGAGGGTCTTTAGAGAGATGGTAAGGGTGAGCCCTTATCCAATACGACTGTTGTGCTTATAAGAAGAGGAGATTGGGACACAGGCATGTATCAAGGGAAGAGCATCTAGAGATACAGTGGGAAGGCAGTCATCTGACAGCCAAGGAGAGAGGCCTCAGAGAAAACCAACCCTCCTGACACCTTGATCTAGCCTCTAGAACTTCTAGCCTCTAGAATTGTGTGAAAACCAATTTCTGTTGTTTAAGCCACGCAGTCTTTGGTATTTGTTATGGCAGCCCTAGAAAACTAATACAGGAAGCACAGGCACCATATTGATGATTATTGCCTTATTATTGCTATTATTGGTTGTCTTATTATTGCTAATATTGTTAATTAAAACATATTTGTGGTAAAAAAAATTCTAACAGTGGAAAATGGTATAGAATGAACACTTTCATTTCTCTTTTCTTCCCTGAACCTTCTGTAATCACTCCCCTGAAGTAAGTACTGTTAACAGAGTTGTTTTTTGTTGTTGTTGTTTTTAAATTTATTTATTTATTTATTTTTGGCTGTGTTGGGTCTTCGTTTCTGTGCGAGGGCTTTCTCCAGTTGCGGCGAGCGGGGGCCACTCTTCATCACGGTACGCGGGCCTCTCACTGTCGCGGCCTCTCTTGTTGCGGAGCACAGGCTCCGGACGCGCAGGCTCAGTAGTTGTGGCTCACGGGCCCAGTTGCTCCGCGGCACGTGGGATCCTCCCAGACCAGGGCTCGAACCCATGTCCCCTGCATCGGCAGGCAGACTCTTGGCCACTGCGCCACCCGGGAAGCCCCAACAGAGTTTTATATTAAATAATATCACGTGAGAGTATCAAGATGTATTTACTGACTATGCAATGAGCACTGATTCCCACTATGTGCAAGACCCTGTGCTGCTGGCATACAAAGGAGGATGTGGCGCTATTCGGAACCCCAATGCTGACGGGATGGTGGTACCTGGCTTCTGGGCCCCCCAACAGAATGGGGGATATAGGGAAATTAATGCTGGGGGCCACATGGGGATGAGCACCGTTGTCACCCGGCAGAGCCGAAAGAAATCACAACCAAAGAGCAAGAACCGACAGGAATTAAAATTTGTGCTTAGACCTAGAGGAAAGACACCCAGCCACAGATCTGGGACAAGAGGGGCAGGCCATGCGTGGAAGGCAAGGTAGGAAGTGAGGGGGGCACAGAGGTCCCCAGCAGGACATCAAGTCGGCAGGAGCTGCAGGACAGAGGCTCTTCAGGTCTAGGCTGTGTGCTGTGAGCACGGCGGGGGGCAGGGGTGGCTGAGTGGCCCCAGGGAGCCAACAGGCTTCAGGTCTCGGGGCCTTACGTGACAAATATGCACACGCTTGAGGAACCCGGCAGAGACCGTACTGAATAATTACAGCCATGGGAGGTCGCGCCCAGATGCCATGGAACTCAGGCAAGGGAAGTCAGGGAGGGTGATGTGCAAGAGTGAGGTTTGAACTGGGTCTTGAAGAAGAGGCATTTACCAGATGAGGGTGTGGAAGGACATTATAGGAAAAGGAAGCACAGTGCAGAGCCATGATGCCCTGAGGGAACGGCATGTCTGCGGAACAGAGAGCAGTATGACACAGCAGGCTCGTACTGTTCATGGGTACAGAGGGTCTGAAAAGGTACCCAGAGTCAGGCTGGACAGCACCCATTAGAAGCAAGTTTGGACCATATCCTGAAGAATTTTGATGGGGGAGAGATGTGCGGAATCTGGGTTGCAGACATTGATCTACCTGGTCCTCCTAAGGGCAGTGAGGCCACAGGCCTGCGTCTGGGGGGGAACACGCCAGCACTGGGGAAATGCATTTTATCGTCAGCCTCCCTGTCCCCTTCTCCACAGCTGCAAGAACTTTCCTTAGCTCTCCTCTCTCTTTCATTTCTGCAGGTTTTTTTCTCCAAGCAGGTCACTGCCTGTGACAGAGGTAGGCCTGCCTTGCTGCTATGGGCCCCTGAGGAATGCCCTGGCACTGACTGCCCACAGTGGGTCGCTGTGATGCCTCAAAGACATGGAACATCTGCAGCCTGGGCTGCGACCGTGAGCTCCTCCGAAGTGTACGTGGAGAGAAGTACGTGTGTCCTTCTGCCCCAATCCAACAGCTCCCCTCACACACCGAGCACTGAAGAATCTTGCTGGTTGAGGACATGTGTGTGCAGGTCTCCAAGATGTTCTTTAGGTTGGAACCGAGGCCCTCCTTTCTCTCCAGGATTCTGTGAAAGGCCCTTTCACTTAGCATTCCCAGCAGGTAAGACAGACCCTCTCCAGGGTTATCTCTGGTTGAGGATCAAACATCTGCTCACCACTGTCTCAGCAGAACAAAACGCTTCTACTGAAGCAAAATTGACACAGTGGCACAAAACAGATAAGTGTGTGTTCGGCTGTGAGAGGCATGGTTATCTGGAGTACTGTTCCTTACCCAAGAGAGAAGTATTTATCTGAGGAATACTGTAGCCGTGTCCTTTGAGATAACAAAATTTTCTAGGGAACCCTTCGTATCAGCAGCGACTCTCCATCCCCCCCCCACAAAATGGTACATATTTCTTTGCCGTATATGGCTAAGAGGAAGCGTACGAGTGTAGGCAGGGAGGAGGATTTGCAAGAGGCTGTCCGCTGTGTGTTCTGGTCCGCGAGCTGAGCACAGGAAAAGGGTGAGCCATGAGAGATGTCGGTGGGAACTGCCTCACAATGGGAGGCAGAGATGAGGTCTGGCTTGAGGGCCCTGAAAAGCTACCCCCCTGTTCCCTCCTCCCAAAAGGGAGTTCCCTGGTGATACTGCCTTCAATTCCCTCATTAATGGCTCTTGTGGGCTAATGCAGCAGGTTTCACTCTGGGCTGCATGCAGCTCTAGGGGTTCCACGACAAGCAAGGCCAGGAGAGGTGGTGTTGTACCCTTTCCCTCACCTTTAAATAGGGGCGCTCCTAATTCCTCTATGTTACATATCAGGCTTCCCTTTGAGATTCCATTAAAAAAAAATCTTTTTTCTCCTTCTTAGTAAGTAGGACGGTTAATTTTATGTGTCAACTTGGCTGGACCACAGTACCCAGATATTTGGTAAAACGCCAGTCTAGATGTCACTATGAAGGTGTTTTTTAGATGAGATTAACATTTAAATCAGCAGACTTTGAGTAAAGCAGATGACCCTCCCCAGTGTGGGTGGGCCCCATCCAATCAGTTGAAGGCCTTAAGAGAAGAAGACTGAGGTCCGGGATTCTCTCTCAAGTTGTGACATGAACTCTTCCCTGAGCCTTCAGCCTGCCAGCCTGCTCTGCAGACCTTGGCCTCACCCGCCTCCGCAACCTCGTGTACAAACTTCTTTACATAAGTCTCTATTTCTTCACACCTGATTTGTTCTGTTTCTCTGGGGAACCCTAACTAATATAGTAGATTTGTTCAATTTAGGGGTATGGGTGAAACAATTTGGGAAATATTTAGATGTAATACAGAATTGAGCAAAAGAACAAATGTGTTGGTCTTGTTGGGTTCTCGCTGTGCAAGAAGGGCCGTACAAAAATGGAATGGGGCAAGGCCAGAAAGAATGCTCTGGGGATGGGTGGGAACGGGAGGTACTGTGCTAACTCAGGATTTCTGAAATACATATATGAGTATGTATATACACCTGTAGGTGCCTATGTATAGGTGTTAACATGTGTGCATGTGTAGGCATGAGTGCATCTACGTGCTTATGTTTCTTTAGTTCTCCCTGATGAAAATCTCAAGAAGCAAATACACCCCAGCAGCAGCAATGAGCACACTTAGTGCCCAGATAGTGGTCTCTCATATTCCCCACAAAAACTGACCAGGACTACACAGAAAAATTGTTGATTCTAAGGCTAGGGCAGGGTGGGTACAAGATGAGTCTGGAACATATTGTTAAGCCAGAAAGAAAAGAAGTGCACACAAAAAACAATGGAGCATGTTACAAGGACTTGGGAGGCAGCTCAAAGGCTTCCCACAGGCCAAATCAGGTACAACTGGAGCACCAGGACATTAAGTACAATAATAAACTCTTGAAAAAGCAATCCATATCACTGTTTTAAAAGACATATGCGGACTTCCCTGGTGGCGCAGTGGTTAAGAATCCGCCTACCAATGCAGGGGACACGGGTTTGAGCCCTGGCCCAGGAAGATCCCACATGCCGCGGAGCAACTAAGCCCATGCACCACAACTACTGAGCCTGTGCTCTAGAGCCCATGGGCCACAACTACTGAGCCTGCGTGCCGCAACTACTGATGCCCACGCGCCTAGAGCCCATGCTCCACAAGAGAAGCCACCGCAATAAGAAGCCTGTGCACCACAACAAAGAGTAGCCCCCACTCGCCACAACTAGAGAAAGCCCGCACGCAGCAACAAAGACCCTACACAGCCAAAAATAAATGAATAAAATAAATACATAAATAAATACATAAATTTAAAAAAAGACATATGCATAAATAGAGGAGAAGGTTATTCTGCTTATAGTAGAATGCTAAGGGCCAAACAGCCAATGTGCAGGGAGTGCTGGAGAGGGAAAATCATCATTTTGCAGCTACAGAGTAGAGAGTAGGTCAGCAAGAAACACCGATGGATGCTAAATCCAGGGGGAGATTTTGAAGAGGAACAGGATACATGCCTTAAAGTGTCTCCTCGCAGACTGCTTGAGTTCAAGGGAGAAAATAAAACCTAATAATTATTTAGCAGAGATCAGAATTACCTTCACCAGTGCATACTGTGTGTCTCCTGACATACCACCCTGTGAAGGACACAACTTCGCCTGTGCGGCATTATGGCCAGCAACACGTGACCCCAGTAGAATCATCAGACAGACAAAAAATCAGGACTGTTCTGTTTTCTAAAAGAAAGGTACATGTATGGGAGGGGGGACTCTATTTTTCAAAATGTCCATGTCACAAAAGACAATGAAAGGCTGTGGAAGTGTTTCAGATTAAAAGAGACCAAAAGAGCGTGACAGCTAAACGCAGTACCCAACTCTGCACTGAATCCTGTGCTGGAAGAGAATGAAGTGCTGAAAAGAACATTATTACATCAACGGACAAAATCAGGATACGGCTGCCAGATCAGATGAAGGTATTCCATCAATGTAAATTTATGAAGTTGATAACTGTACTATGGTTATGTAAGAGAATATTCTATTTTGAGGTAATACACACTGAAGTATTTAAAGGGAAAATACCATATGCAATTTACCTTCAACTGGTTCAGAAAGAAGAATTCTATATTCACACACATATGTGTGTGTGTCTCTATATACACACAGATGCATGGATGGATGGATAGATAGATAGATAGATAGATAGATAGATGATAGAGACAGATAAAGGGAGGGAGGGAGGGAAACAGGGAGGGAGAGAGAGAGAGAGAAAGAACAAAGTTCCTTGGGAAAAGAGAGAGCTCTGGGGAAAGAGAGACATTTGTTCCCTGTTCCTGTAGCGCATATTAAGGCTGGATGAACTAGTCCTCTGGCCTGAAGAAATGACCAAAAATATACGAAGTGAATTTGGGGCACTGGTTAGAATCAGATTTAGACTCAAGTGAATACACCTAATGCACTAGCTCCCTTTCAGTGTCCATGTGCTATGGTACATTAGATACAGCTCTAGCTTAATCACTGTACCAGACAACTTTCCAGCAGGAAACAGATGGCAGGCTGAAACTAGATAATCGAGGACAGTTTAATAAAGGATATTTACCAAAGTGGGGGACAGAATTAGAGAAGCCAACAAGGGAAGGTACAGCTCCCCGTGAAAAGTAGCAGCGAGGAGCCAGTGCTGTCAGAATAAATGAAGGGAGAGAGCAGTTCCCTGAACTCGAAGCCCAGAGAAAAGCTGTGTGGAGACCTGGTCTGGCCACTTGACAGGAGCTGTGGTCTCTGGTAGAGGGATGCACCTGACTCTCCAGCCAACCCTCAGCAACCCAGCAGGGAGGGAGCTACAGGGAACAAACACCCTGACTGTACTTTCCTTGCACCCTCTGGTCTCCTGCCAGGGTCTCCCATTGGCTGAATCCCCCTGGCAGCCGGGAGGGAAGAGAGCCTACACACGTCAATCTCCCAGGGCTATACTGGGTGATTGTAGGGTGGAGGAGGGTGGAGAGTGAATCTTACAGGGGAGATGGACTTAGCAGTGATTTGGGGCTGCAATGAATGTTTATCTTTGTAGAAGCACAGAGAGCTGACATTCAACATCACCAAGCAAAAGAGTTCTGATTGTATGGAGAAGATTCTTGGAACTGGAGTGGTTAAAGAGTTTGATAGGAAAGTTGAAAAAAAAAAAAAGGGCTGTTTTCCTGATTTTTGGAAATAGGATTTTTTCAGTCCTTACTTTCTCTCAATAAGTAATTTTCTAAATTGTCAACCATGGCCAGTAGGAAGATAAACATAGGAGAATTCATTAACAACGTAGCAGTAACATTCAATCTGGATGGAGAAATTCTCCCATTAATTTTTGCTGGAAGTAGAATACCTATCGGATTTGACAAAGTGCTAAGTTTCTGGAATGCTTCACCAAAGTGTGGCCCAGCATCGGTGGTATATTCAGTGGGGGTCTCTGCAGAGGGCAGGAGGACAAGGCAGGATGTTAACAGCACGGGTTGTTCCCAAAGGAAATTCAAGGAGCAAGATGAAACTAACGATTGAAAGATGAATCATAAAGTGAGAAGCTGGGAGGTCTGGAGGAAGAGCAGGGGGTGTGGCATATGACAACACCTGGCCAGTGATTCGGGACAGGCTTGTGAGAGGCCAGCGCTGAAGTGTCATTAGCTGTTTGTTCTGGAGGCAGGACTCACTGTGGAGAAGAGAAGAGGACAGACCTCACTGCAGGACGACTAAGACCAAGCTGACTTCCCAGCCCATCACGTCCTCTGTTGGGAGACCCTAAACCCAGCCACGATTTCCCAATACACAAAACTACACTGAGTCCTGTCTTTCCAGCCCCACGTCCCACCACTCCCTAACTCCTTTCTCCATGCTCCAGTCACAAGGATTTCCCTGAACATATCGTGTTGTTTCACACTACTGTCTTTGAGCGTTACATTAGACTTCAGGTTAAGCTGCTGTAACAAAGAGAGAATAAAATAGAGGACACTAAATTAAGTTTTTCTCCCTATGAATGGCAGCACTGCTCCCATTTAAGGAACCAGGTTCCTAACATCCTGTTATATCATCTCCTGGGGTACTGCCGTCATCCACAGAGTTGAAGTGGGCTTTACCTTCATGTCTGGCAAAGAGAGAGTCCAGGAAAAGTGACTTTCTCTCTAAAGAGATGGCTCAGAAGTTACACACGTAACTTTTGCTCACACTCTATTGACCTGAACCTAGTCACATAGTTATTTCTAGCTGCAAGGGAGTCTGGAAAGTAGAGCCTCTACCTGGTGGCCCTGTGCTCTACCCAAACATATCGCATTCTTTCATGAAAAGGGGACTAAATGGAGGATGTCACCAGAACTTGGGCGACAGGTCAAAGGGGACCCACTGGCCCCCAAACTGCGTACAGTTGGAGTGCTAAAATATTAAGGACAATAATAAACTATATTAAAATGGGAATGCATCAGACCATATCAATGATTTGAAAAGATACATAAATAAATAGGGGAGAAAGGAGGGTTCTTGTTAATGGTACCCATCTGCCACCAGTCTGCCATTTTCTCAGGAATGGAATTCACTCACCTTGATCACATCCCTGAACTTCCCTTTCTGCCCTTTTTTGACTTAGTCAAAAATAAACTTTCCCTGCTCCCCAACCCCGGCATTTTGTTATCTCCTCTCTGTCATAATTATCTGTGTACAACTTAGACTGTGAGCTGAAGAAATCAGCAATAAATTACCAAAATCACTCCCAAAAGAGAACAATATTTATAGAGTCTATAAAACTCAGTTATTGCAGTCTTCCCTTGGTCACCCTTCATAACAGTATTGTTGTTGAAGGAAAATGGTTTCCAATCCCGATCATACTCTTTCATATACTCTCAAAGTGAAATATCTCCTGTGACCAGGAAACGGTCTCTCAGGCACTGACTCCACCATTCCTCTTAGTTGTTGTCTCTTGCAGCAAGTTGTGTCCCCCTCGCCACGGTCCCACAATAGGACCTGCTCAACTTTACAGACCAGACACCACTGTAATCATAAGCTGCTCTCATCTGTATCAAAATAAAACGTATGCACTGACCAAAATCTAACAGCGCATTGGTGCAAAGTTTGTGCTGCAGAGAGCTGAGGTCTTTTGATGCAAGAGCACTGAAGTAGGCACTCGCTGAGTATTAACTGAAGGAATGATTCATTCATTGAACAAATGAACAAATAAGTGAAAGAACGAAGTTGGTCAATATTTGATCCAAAAGCTAGTTATAAAAAACTTTAATTTGAAAAGATACATGCACCCCAGTGTTCACAGCAGCTCTATTTACAATAGCCAAGACATGGAAGCAACCTAAGTGTCTATCAACAGAGGAGTGAATAAAGAAGATGTGATATATATATATATATATATATATATATATATATATATATATACACATATACATACATACACACACACATATACACACAATGGAATATTACTCAGCCATAAAGAAGAATGAAATAATACCATTTGCAGCAACATGGATGGACCTAGAGATTATCATACTATGTGAAGTAAGCCAGACAGAGGAAAACATATATCATATGATATCACTTACATGTGGAATCTAAAAAAAAAAACATGATACAAATGAACTTATTTACAAAACAGAAACGGACTCACAGACATAGAAAACAAAGTTATGGTTACCAAAGGGGAAAGGTGGGGAGGACAGATAAATTAGGAATTTGGGATTAACAGGTACACACTACTACTTATAAAATAAACAAGGACCTACTTTATAGCACAGGGAACTATATTCAATATCTTGTAATAACCTATGATGGAAAAGAATCTGAAAAAGAATATATATATATATATACTTATAACTGAGTCACTTTGCTGTACACCTGAAACTAACACAACATTGTAAATCAACTACACTTCAATTTTAGAAAAATTTAGTTACACAGAGTCTGGTTCTTTCAGTTGTCTTTTTTATTTTATTTTATTTTTTTGCGGTACGCAGGCCTCTCACTGTTGTGGCCTCTCCCGTCACGGAGCAACAGGCTCCGGACGCGCAGGCTCAGCGGCCATGGCTCACGGGCCCAGCCGCTCTGCGGCATGTGGGACCTTCCCGGACCGGGGCACGAACCCGTGTCCCCGGCATCGGCAGGCGGACTCTCAACCACTGCGCCACCAGGGAAGCCCCTTTCAGTTGTCTTAATCATCAAATGGCATTTGCAGGTCACGTGAAAGCAATTGTATTGCCTAGAATCTGATTTTGATGAAGGGTGGTACCAAGTTTCATGATTTCTAGAAGTCTTGGAAATTAAAAGGAATAAATTCTGTTGGACTGCTGGTGTACAGGGTGGTCTAGGTAGAATCTGCTTTTTCAGGCTTGCAGGACAGTCCTGCTATGGCTTCCCCCAACCCTTTTGATAAAGTCCTTATTTAAGGTGGAGTAATGACAGCAGAACACACAGCCCTCCTGTCACTTCAGAACCCACCCAGGGCTCCTGCATGTGGTGGGAGACCCTGGTAGCCATCAGAATTATAGGCTGGCAGCTCTATCCAAAACAGGCTTGCTTGAGCCTGAAGGTTTAGGATGACAAGATAAGTAAGAAAAATGATCTAACATCAAGGATTTATATTTAAAGACAAAACAACCCACCAGCTACATCTTGGGATCAATAAACATTCAGCCCTGTCTCCATTAATATCCAACAGACTCCATGAAAAGCACTGGTTCCGGTAATGACATAGCTCAGGCGCTGTAAGACCCCAAATCATCCTAGATCCAACCATGTTCAGAGTCCTATGTTTCCCAAACATTGGAATATGAGCTTATAGAGTCTAAATCAAAATTTCACTTTTACTCTATCCCCTGAGTTTCCTGAGTTCATTTTATTAATGAAACCTGTTTCTTCCCAAACAAAATAGGGTCTGGAACCTGCCAACATCCTAAACCCCTAAAATCTAGAGAAATTCCAAGCTACTTGGTACAGTCCCTTATCAAACCACATGTTTGGTGTGTTTTCTCCTAAGAATAACAAGAAACATCCTAAAACAGAAGTTTAAGTTTTTTACGACCACCCTAAGAACTAATCACAACCTTTGAATAACTACAAAAGTATCAACTGAATTATAAGAATTTATGTCACACTTTTAACAGGGGGAGAAAATGCCTTTGCAGACTAATACTGGGGAGACTTTCACATAAATAGAAGCACAATAAAGTTTAATGAAAGTAAAGGGAAAGGTTGTTGACAAGAAGGCCAAATATTCTTGTACAGGCAGACCTCGAAGACATTGCAGCTTCAGTTCCAGACCAGCACGATAAAGCAAATATTGCAATAAAGTGAGTCACACAAATTTGGGGCTTCCCAGTGCATATACAAGTGATGTTTACAGCATACTTCAGTGTATTAAGTGTGCAATAGCATACATCTAAAAAATCAATGTATATTCCTTAATTTAAAAATACTTCATTGCTAAAAAAATGTCAATCATCGGAATATTCAGTGAGTTGTAGTAGTAACATCAAAGATCACTGATCACAGATCACCATAACAAACATAATAATAATTTAAAAGTTTGAAATGTTGCCAAAATGTGACAGAGACACGAAGTGAGCAAACGCTATTGGAGAAATGGCACCAATATACTTACTCGATATACGGTTGCCATAAACCTTCAGTTTGTAAAAAACACAATATCTGCGAAGCACAGTAAAACAAAGCACAATAAAATGAGGTCCGCCTGTAATGAGGTTTCCAAACAGATAAAATACTATGTCCTATTACAGGATACTATAGCTGATGTCTGACGTAGGACCCAAATGGGATTCAAACACATCTAATGTAACTGTTGAGTAGTAGGCAGTCCTTAGAGTTAATAATTTACATAAGAAGACCGAGAGTCTGTCATACAGAGTGAAGTAAGTCAGAAAGAGAAAAACAAATACCATATGCTAACACATATATATGGAATCTAAAAAAAAAAAAGGGTCTGAAGAACCTAGGGACAGGACAGGAATAAAGACGCAGACGTAGAGAATGGACTTGAAGACATAGGGAGGGGGAAGGGTAAGCTGGGATGAAGTGAGACAGTGACACTGACATATACACACTACCAAATGTAAAATAGAGAGCTAGTGGGAAGCAGCCGCATAGCACAGGGAGACCAGCTCAGTGCTTTGTGACCACCTAAAGGGGTGGGATAGGGAGGGTGGGAGGATACGCAAGAGGGAGGAGATATGCGGATATATGTATATACATAGCTGATTCATTTTGTTATAAAGCAGAAACTAACACACCATTGTAAAGCAATCATACTCTGATAAAGATGTTAAAAAAATTTACATAAGAAGAATTGTCTGTGGCAGAAGGAGTGAACAGGGGCTGGGGCACACGTTCCTGGGAGTGTATGATTTCAGTGCCCCAAACAGCTGGTCAGACATGAGACTCAGAAGACACCATTTAGTGAAATGGACATACTACAAGGAGAAACCAAAGTGTATATGAAACATTCTGGGCTGCAAACCTGGCCTCTAATCTATCCTTGCCTCGGTGTCATTTCTCCAGGATTCCTTTTCCTCACGTGCCATGTATTTGGGCTTGGGCTAGATGATGTCTCTGGACCTTCCAGTTACAGTGTTCTCCGACTCTAAGGAGAACCGTGACCAAAAAGTTAATAAAATAAAATAAGATGGTATGGTATAGTAAGTATCAAAGTCAGTAAAGAAATGGCAGGCAGAAAGGCATGGAAAAGAAGTGGCCAGGAATGTCTCCTTTATCAAATTGGAAGAAGGATCTGAAATCCACTTCTTTGGACACAGACAGAGGGCAGCAATAGCAGAGGAGTCATAGATTTCTGTCGTGTCTACAAATCCCAACAAATTCTTGTTTCCATGGGAATGAGGAAACAAGGCTGCTTCCTAACAGATTGGTGGTTTTAAAATCCCATCTCTTCTGATACTTCCCTTCCATCTGTTTCTGCTGTGCTGCACTCTGCTTTGGTAGCATGAAAATGGAAAGACAAGTTGCACCTGAAAGAAAAAGAAACTGTCCCCTCCTACTCTTCCAGTACATTCTATTCAAAAGATGGGCAATGGGGAAAAATGAAACCAAATAAAATGATACTGAAAATTCTGAATGTTATTTTTTTTCATACTCCATATGAGTTCACAAATCTGTTATAATTGTCAATCAAATCCTTAACATTTTTATCTCCTTTCAATCTCTTCTCACTCCCTATATTTTAGTACTATTTTGTGAATTCTCCTACCATGCTCTTGCCCTTGAGATTTTCTCAATACCCTTTTACCTACAAAAAAAGAACTATAGCACAGTGATGAAAGGAATGGTATGGACAGACAATGAGGGAAAAAGATGGTCCAAAAATACCCCAGCAATACTAAATTCTTATCTGCAGTTGTCTCTTGCTAATGACAGTCGGGTGGAAATGGAAGGTGGTAGAGAGAAAGCAAAACACACTTTCTTCACCCTTTGCTCAGCTACTATGTGTGTCACTTATTATGAGACCCAATTCTTTCAAGGAAAATACAGAGTGGACAGTCTTCTCTCTGCCGTTCCCAGATTATTTTGCTCTAAGATGACTGACATGCCCTAAAAGTAAGTAGATGTGGAAGAAGATTATTAGTGTAACCTACTGGTGAATTATTTGAAGAATTAAATGAATAGCAATAATTAAGGGTAATGTTGTATATTGATTGCACTAATGAGCCTATCCTTCATGCCTTCTTATATCCATGCTCTTGGTAGTGCCCTATACACACTGACTTTCTGTCACATAACTTGCTTTGGTCAGTTGGGTTGTAGCAGAGTAAGGGCTTTGAAAAAAATCCTCTCATGTTCTCTGTCATCATCATGAGAACTAGTCTGCTGGTGGATGAAACTCATGTGGTAAACCCAACCATGGTCTATCATGATAGCTGAGGCCATCATAGATTAGATGACAGGCAGATGATCCCCATACATGTGAGTGAGCCCAGATGAGCCCAGCCCTGATCAAAAGAGATACCAGACAACCCATAGACTTGTGAGAAACAACTGTTGTTTTAAGCCACGATAGGTGTGTAGGGTGATTTGTTACATAGCAATAGCTAACTGATACAGATAACAATAATAATTTTTTGAGTATTCACAATATGCCAGGGACTCTTTCATGCTTCTTTCAAAAATCATTTGATCCTTATAACAAACATAATAGTACTATTACAAGCTCAATTTTTTAGTTCAGCATATTGAGTCTGAAATATAAATCTTCAAAATAATTCTTCAAATACCTTTAAGCATCACAGATATCCTGTGCCACAGATAAGGAGGATACTATTTTCTCCACTGAGATCTGTGAGACAAATGGACACATTAAAAGTGAGCACTGTGTTCACTCCTGCTTTCTGCCTAGGGATACTTTCCATACCAAACTGCAAAATGATGAAGACCAAGAGAAGAGACATGACATTGTTGAGCTTAGGAGGCAGAGATGAGAGTGCAGGGGTCCCAACGTGGCTGGACTTTGCCAGGCAAGGTACCAAAGAGGAGAGAGCTGCCCAAAAGGGGGTCCATGGAAGTCTACGTGGGCATTCACCTAGGTTCTTAATTGTACATGGGCAGTGAGAGACATCTTGAAGCCCAGCAGAGTGGGCTTAAGAGCTGAACAGGGTTACCAGGGGCTTTATAGTCCTGGAAGACATTGGAGTTCTGTTTCAGCCAGAATGAAGACACCCACACTAGCACCTTGGGTATTTCAATGAGACCCCAGAAAGGTCACACTTTAGGAATAATGACCATGCACTAGGAAAAGGGTCACACCTTAGGAATAAGAAAAATATCAAAATAGACCCTAACAAAGCCTAAAATCAAGCTTGAAAGGATTTAGAAACAATCTTCCAGTAAATCACCTACCTACCAGAACAAAACTCCATCCTTTCAACAAGAAATCATAATTTAAACTCCCTACAGAATAACATTCACAATGTTCAGCATACAATATAAAAATTTTAGACACGCACAAAAGCAAGAAAATATGATCCATAATCAAAAGAAAGGAATCTCAAGAAGACCCAGATGTCGGACTTATCAGAGGAGTATTTTAAAACTATTATTAATATATTTAAGAATAAGTGAAGAGATATACATAATAAGTAAATAGATGGGAGTCTCAGCAGAGAATTGCAACTACATAAAAGGTAACAAATGAAAATTCCAGAACTTAAAAATAAAACATCTGAAATGAAAATTCAAAGGATGTGTTTGACAGAAGATGTTACAGAAGAAAAGGCCAATAACCTTGAAGATAAATCAATAGAAATTGTCCCAACTGAATAACAGAGAGGAAGAAAATTTTAAATAATGAAGAACAACTCAGACACATCAGGTAGTCCAACATACATGTGATTCAAGTCTCAAATGAAGAGGAGAAAGGATACAGTAGAAAATATTAGAAGAACCAATGGCCAAACATTTCCCACATTTTGTAAAAAAATATCAACGTACAGATCAAAGAAGCTCAGAAGACCATTAGTTGAATAAATACAAAAAAAAAAAAAACCAAAACACACACATTTAAGCACACTATAGTTAAACTGGTTGAAAAATAAAGATAAAATCTTCAAGTCAGCTAGAAAAAAATTCTTAAATGATGTTACAGAGGAACTATAAGAATGATATCTGACTTCTCATCAAAAACAATGGAGGCCAAAATACAACAGAATGACATCTTTAAGAAAAGGGAATCCTTGTACACTGTTGGTGGGAATGTAAATTGGTGCAGCCACTGTAGAAAACAGTATGGAGATTCCCCAAAAAGCTAAAAATATAATAGAACTACCATATGATCCTGCAATTCCACTCCTGGGTATACATCCAAAGAAAACTAAACACTAATTTGAAAAGATACATGCACCCCAATGTTTATAGAGGCATCATCTACAGCCAAGATATGGAATCAACCTAAGTGTCCATCAACAGATGAATGGATGTGGTATATACATACACACACACAATAGAATATTACTCATCCATAAAAAAGAATGAAATTTTGCCATTTGCAACAACATGGATGGACTTGGAGTGTATTATGCTAAGTGAAATAAGTCAGACAGAGAAAGACAAATACTGTATGATATCGCTTACATGTGGACTCTAAAAAATACAACAAACTAATGAGTATAATGAAAAAGAAACAGACTCAGAGATATAGAGAACAAACTAGTAGTTACAAGTGGGGAGAGGGAAAGGGGGGCAAATAGGAGTAGGGGATTAAGAGACACAAACTACTATGTATAAAATAAATAAGCTACAAGGATGTATTGTACAGCACAGGAATATAGCCAATATTATAACTACAAATGGAGTAGAATCTTTACAAATTGTGAATCACTATGTTATACACCTAAAACTTATATAATATTGTACATCAACTATACCTCAATAAAAAAATTTTTAAGGGGATGGGGGTGGGCAAAATGGGTGAAAGCAGTCAAAAGGTATAAACTTCCACAAATAAGATTAAATAAGTCCTAGAGATGTAATATACAACATGATGACTATAGTTAACAACACTATATTTTATATTTGAAAGTTGCTAAGACAGTAGATCTTAAAAGTTCTCATCACAAGAGAAAAAATTTGTAACTATTGATATATGTGGTGATGGATATTAGCTAAACTCATTGTGGTGATCATTTCACAATATGCACATATATCAAATCATTATGGTCTACACCTGAAACTAATATAATTTTATATGTCAGGTATATCTCAATTAAAAAAACATATTTTGATGTATGAAGCACATCAGAAAAGAAGTGGGAAGATATTTCAAATATTAGAAAATGAAAGTCAAAAAGAAAAAGACATCTTTAGGGCTAAAAGGGGAAAAAAATCAATCTTGAAATATATACACGGTTAAAATACACTCCAAAAATGAAGGGGAAATACACATTGTCAAGTTTATGAAAACTAAAAGAAGTCATCACCAGCAAACCTCTACAAGAAATGCTAGACAGAGGGAATTCTTCAGGCTGAACAGAAATGATAACAGATGAAAACCCAGATCTGCAGGAAGTAATGAGGAGCACCAGAAATGTAAATATGTTGGTATATATGAAAGGCTACCATTTTCCCTTTTATTAATTATAGTAAAAGATAAATGACTCTTCAAAAAGATTATTTTTACCATTTACAATTTGTGGAGATATAAAATATTGTATATGACAACAATAACACAAAGTACAAGGGTATAAACATTTCAGAAGCCTCAATTTCTGGTGTCTAACATTTAATTAAATGCCTTCTTATCATGCCTAAAGTTTGCCACTTGCTCTCTCAGTAGCCAACCAGAGGAACAACAGAAATAGGAGACATGGTCTTTGACATCAAGGATCATACAAGGAGTTGAGAAAGCAAAATACACAACAGTGAAATACCTTAGCAGTAATTACAAAGCAGTGACTGGAAGATACAAGAACAGACAAAATGCCTAAGTTTTCCTAGGGTTCCTAACAAAAAGAAGTGATAGAACTCACTCCTAGCCCATCTGGAGAAATTTTGTGAAATAGGAGGGGGAAACCACATTTCTCCTCATCGTTGGACAAGGATATGTGAGCTTGAATTTCAGCCCCACCAGCCCTCAGTGGGCAATGAAACTGCACAGGCAACCACAGTGGCTCTGATCTCAGTAGATACAGAAATAATTAGGAAAGACTTCCAGGGTCCTGAGCTCTGCTTCATGAATATGGACTGTCCTCATCTCCAAAGGAAAGAAAATAACTTCCACATTAATTTTCAGAAAGAGCTTCAAAGAATCTCAAGCCTGGTATATTTTTGGAAGTTCACATCCAGCTTGATTAAACTTTGCTCTGTCTTTCTGTTTCTAACAATCTTATGGAAATGTCTTACATTTCATCTTTAAACCTCATCGTTTTAGGAGAAATTGTGGAGACAAGTGTTCAAATGACAGAGAAAATATAAAAGTTTGTATTTGTTAATTTGTATTGAATTTAAGTAGCCTAAAGAATATTTTGCTAAGCAATGACTCTCAGGAATGATCTTTTTTTTTTAATAATATTTATTTATTTTATTCTTTGACTGCATCAGGTCTTAGCTGCGGCATGCAGGCTCTTCAATGTGGCGCACGGGCTTCTCTCTAGTTGTGGCACGTGGGCTCCAGAGCACGTGGGCTTGGGCTCTGTAATTTTGGTGCATGGGCTCTGTAGTTGTGGCATGCAGGCTCCAGAGCACATGGGCTCTGTAGTTGTGGCGTGGGGGCTCCAGGGTACGTGGGCTCTGTAGTTTGCAGCACGCAGTCTCTCTAGTTGAGGTGTGTGGGCTCAGTAGTTGCAGTGCTTGGGCTTAGTTGCCCCGCAGCATGTGGGATCTTATTTTCCTGACCAGGGATTGAACCCGAGTCCCCTACATTGGAAGGCAGATTCTTAACCACTGGACCACCAGGGAAGTCCCAGGAGTGATCTTTAAAGGAGTCTTTTACCCACCTTTCCTATTGAACACACTCATGTATGCATATACACATAGTCCATCTGTGCTAATACAAATATTAAAATTTGGCAGTATGATTTTTCTCTTAGTAAGTCATCAATTGCCAAATTGGGAGTTAACAGCTCCTGCCATTTAAATTATCATTAGTTTTTTTTAAAAGAGTGTAGAAATTTTAATTTTTAAGCTATGAGGAAATGATATTGTTTGTTATCTTAAAGAAAGTAAATAAAAATTGTAAATCATTATTCTTTTTTTTAAATCTTTGTTTTTGGCCTTACTGGGTGGCTTGCGGGATCTTAGTTCCCAGACCAGAGATTGAACCTGGGCCCACAGCTGTGAAAGTGCCAAGTCCTAACCACTGGACTGCCAGGGAATTCCCTGTAAATCTTTATTCTAATTGTGCCCTCAAAATTCACAAGTTTGTTAATTATAAAATTGTTTATGTACACTATAGTGTTGTGTTTCAAAGACATAAAAAAGAAAACTTTCAAATTCACAGTCCAGTCACTTAGAAATAAACAATGCTAATGTTTTCGCTTTCCTTCTGGTCTATCTTTTCTGCATGAAGAGGCATGCTCAGACAATATCATGAAAAGTTACTTTTAATAAATTTTAGATTATATTGAATTAAAAGGTTTGAATCCTTTCTTTCAGTTAACCTATTATTAAAGATCTTTCAAACACCTTCTTTTAGATATCTGCCATAATTATTTGTCAGTCATTGTGGTAGCCAGCCTCCAAGATGACCCCCAATGATTATGGCCTCCTGGTATTCATGACCTTGCGTGGTACTGCCCCACATTGAATAGAGGTGACCTGTGTAACCAACTCAGAAGTAATAGTCTGACTTCCAAAACTGTGTCATAAAAAATATTGCAGGGCTTCCCTGGTGGCGCAGTGGTTGAGAGTCCGCCTGCCGATGCAGGGGACACGGGTTCGTGCCCCGGTCTGGAAGGATCCCACATGCCGCGGAGCGGCTGGGCCCGTGAGCCATGGCCGCTGAGCCTGCGCGTCCGGAGCCTGTGCTCCGCAACGGGAGAGGCCACAACAGTGAGAGGCCCGCGTACCGCAAAAAAAAAAAAAAAAAAAATATTGCAGTTTTCATCCTTTTTGGTTTACTCAGTATAGGAGAAGCAGGCTGACGTGTCATGAGGAGTCCAGCATCCCTGTAGAGAGGTCCAGGTGGTGAGGAATTGAGGTCTCCTACCAATAACCATCACCAATTTGCCAGGTATTTGAGTTCATCACCATGGAAGTAGATCCTCCCACTCAGGTTCTCAGATGACTGCAGCCCTAGCTGACATCTTGACTGCAACCTCATGAGAGACTCTGAGACAGAATCACCAAGCTAATCTGCTCCTGGGTTCCTGACCCATAGAACTGTGTGAGTTAATAGATATTTATTGTTTTAAATATTTAAATTTTAAATATTTGGACTGACTTGTTGCACATAGATAAATAATAATGATTTGGGGACCGGAAGTGGGGCACTACCATAACAAAAACCTAAAATGTGGAGGTGACTTTGTGACAGGAAAGACTGAGAAGTAAAAGCATAAGGTACATGGAAGAAACTTAGCAGAAGCCTGGTGACCTTCAAGGATGCTATTGGTAAGGACTTGGAGAAAAATCTGGAAAATATTATTGGGAACTACAAGATAAGAGATCCTTGTTAGGGACTTCCCTGGTGGTACAGTGGTTAAGACTCCGTGCTTCCATTGCAGGGGCACAGGTTCAATCCCTAGTCAGGGAACTAAGATCACGTGTGCCGCGCGACTCAGCCAAGAAAAAAAATTAAAAAGAGGGATCCTTGTTAGATACGATAGAAAATTAAACAACACTGTCACATGCAAAAATATGGGGGGAAAAAAGAAAATATGTTTAATGAACTAAGTGATCTAGCTAAGGAGATTTCCAGGCAGAGTGTTGAAAGTGCTGCTTGGTTTCTTCTTTTAGCAAAATGTGAGGGGAGAGATAAGCTGAAGGAAGAACTATTGAATTGAATAAAAAGGAGTCAAGACTCTCTGCTTCTGAAATTTTCCAGATGACAGAAGATGCTAAAATTGTAAAATAGCTTCCAGGCAAATATAAATCTGGGGCTCTTCCAAGAAAACATGGTCTAAAGATGAAGTTGAGGTTGTGACTGTAAAATCCCATTTAATGATTAAGGAAAATCTAAGGGAGTACTTCAGAGAATTCTAGGGCTTCTGAGAAGCTTACAGGCAATGTCCCTCAGCAGTTTCAACAAAAGCCCAAGGTAGAAAAGGGCTTATCTTGAAGAGATTTATGGTGTGGTTTTTGTCTAATGGAATAAACGCTACCTACTACCCTATTGCAGATGACCTACAAAGTTGTGGGGGTTTTTAATTAATATTGGCAGAAACATTATCAGGTTAGACTGAATGGACAGAAACCATACAAAGTGAAAAGAGACCTTCAGACTCCCAAACTTTGAGAGGCAGGAAGCAGGCTGAGACTATCTCTTAGCTGCAAATCATGGGTTACCTTTAATGGAACAGGAAGGAAGAATCAGAGGGTGGAACCAAGGGCTCAGAGGGCAGAACCAGGAGCCATGGAGAATCATTCCCAGGAAAGAGGAGACCTGAGTCCTAATTAAGGAACCTTCAGTATTTGCCAGGGTGGATATTAGGATTTCTGGGAAGCAGTACCCTCTGTGTGCCTCCTGTTCTCCCCATTTTGAATGGGAATATCTATAGCAGTACTGTAAGGCTGTCCCACCAGTATATATCAGGTGTGGGAGGGGGCAGATAACTTGTCTCTGTAATTCATGGGTCTTCAGGGCGACAGGAAGTACATTTGAACTGTACTTGGAGCCACACACTGAAGAAACTGTACCCAAAGAGCTTCATCTGCCCCTGGACCTGATTTAGCTGGTGAGGCTCTGGACTTGGAACTATGCTGAAACAGAATGAAACTTTTGAGGAACTTGTGAAAGGGTGATTGTGTTTTGCAAGAGTAAAGGATACGATGAATCACTGGAGGCCAGAGCACAGACTCTGACTGTGGTAACCACCCTCTCCAATGATCCCCAGTAATTCTTGCCTCCTGGTTTTCATGTCCCTGTTGAGGTCCCTAACACACTGAATAGAACCGATCTGTGAAATGCAACAGTATATTAGAAAATAGCAGGGTGTGACTTCAGAAAAGACATTGCAGTTTCGACGTTGCTCTCTCTTGGATCACTCGCTGGAGGAGAAGCCAGCTGCCATGTCACGAGAGAACAACTCCAGTCCTATGCAGAGGTCCACGTGGGGAGGGACTGAGACCTCCAGCCAACAACCAGCACTGCCTCAGCAAGCATGTGTGTAAGCCACCTGTGAAGCAGAACCTCCAGCCCCAGTCAAGCTTTCAGATGACCACAGCCCTGGCCAACAACTTGACTGAAACCTCATGATATGTCTTGGGGCAGAACCATCCAGCTAAGATGTTCCTGGGTTCCTTATCCACAGAAATTGTGTGAGATGATAAATATTTATTGTTTTAAGCCACTAAGTTTTGGGGTAATTTGTTATTACTAGTAGATAAATAATTCAGCCTTATCATGTGGATATACCATAATTCAGTGTTGAACATTTACATTTCTTCTAATTTTTCATCATTACAAAACAATGCTACTATGAAAAACCTGATAAATAGTAAATTGTCTGAATCTCTAAGTGTGACTCTAGACTAAATCCTTGGAAGTGAAATTACTAGATATGAACAACGTAGGTTTACAGCTGCATTATACAAGAGTATTTGTTTTACTGCAGCCTCTAGTTATGCTTTTAAAAATCACAAGACAAGGATATCCATTATCAGTATTATTATTTAACACTGTACTGGAATAAACACACATAGGAAAGAAAATGAAATTAAAAGCATAAAAGTTAGAGACGAAAAACTTAAACCTCCATTATTTTCATTTGATATGTTGAGTATTTGGAAAACACAAGAGAAACTATTGAAAACCTATTATAAATGATAAGAGAACCCAGTAAGGTAACAAGAGACCAAAAAACTTCATCGCTACCCTAGATGCATTCAAGACGCTTTGAACAGAGGTCTGACCAAATGTGTTTATAGGCAGAGGTAGGAGGAAAAAGAGCTGCCTCTTGACTGTATCCTACTGAATTCATCTCATTCAACAAACAAGTTACACAAATACATACAATAATGTCAGCTGTATAACACTTGAGTATCACATGTACACCTCTCAAATGTGCACACGGTGCACTTATAATCCCTAATTATCGGGAGGGGGAATTGTTGCTGATTTTGAAACTACAACTAGCAAGAGGGAAATAAGGGAGCACATGGTGACTGAAGAGGTTCGTCAACCTGAATTACCTCATTCCTTACCTCAATCCCTGAAGCTTCTCCTACTCCATCAATCTTCTCTGAGACTGACAGACCAGGTCTTTGGCATTTAGCATCTTGCTTCCTGAGTCACGGCTTAGTCACTCTCCCACTCCTGGCAAGCTCTTCCCTGTGAGAGCTTCTGCTAAGCTCCTATCCTGGAGGGTATGTTCAAGCCCAGAAGCCTAACCAGACTGATGCTGCTAGCTGTCAACTCGCCCTGGCTACAGGCCTCAGGAACAGGGGGATCTTGATGCTGAACCACAAGCTAGATTCTGCCCTTGTGATTCACCCTTCTTTACCAGATCAACTAGCAAGGGCCAGAGTTAATCAGGATGTTGTTGCCTCTGCTTACTCTATCGCACGTGCCCTGAAGAAGACAGCAAGGATTATCTTTTTTGGATAAAAATAAGGAAGGGAATAAGGAGGGAGAAAGGGCCCATCGCGTGAACGGCAAATCTCTGGACCACGAGGACTGAACGAGATCTCACTTGGCACTTTAGGCTCCACCCGCAGGCTCAGAGCCCTGGCAGGAATGTTTTATACGCATGTGGCCTTCCTGCCAAGTCTGACAAGTATTCCTAAGGCTAAAGTTGTGTTAAAACACAGGAAGAGATCGTGGGTTCATTCTTGCAGAAAGACCTCAGAGAGCTGAGTGCACCAGGCGCTACGAGGAGACTCCAGATCTACCCTTCCCTGTCCCCTGCCCTGCAGGATGGGGTTCGGGCATGAGCAAAGAGGAGGGGTCTGTACGTGGCTTTTCATCGCCCACAGAGAGAAGCCGCTCTCCACAGGCCAGGAGGCAAGTTGCCAGAAACCCAGATGAGCCTCTTGCAGCAATGCGTGCTCTCTTCCCAAAGTGAACCACAGAGGTCCTACCCTCCAATTTCAGCAAGTGAAGGCGGGGCTTCTGAGAATCTCTCATTCACAGCTTGGAGAACTTGCATGGCTGAAGCGCATGCTGTATTCACTCACATGAAACTGCAAACTGGGCCTATAGAGAACAGAGCAATTGATTTCTAAACGCGTAGGAAGAGAGAAAATACACGGAAGTCATCCTCAGCATTCCCGCATCTAGGAAGCCATTAACATATTCACATCCTGGAATCTCCAGAGTGTGAGTTTCCATCAGGTTTCACCACACCTTTCAGCCTCTTTATTTACCCCATGAGATATTACAGAATTCACAAAACAGATTTACAATTAATTTTATTTCAAATGAATATATAGCAGATCGCACTTGGTGAGTCAGAGAGGAAATCTGAAATAAAATAAAAATAGAATGTGGTGATCTAAAAAATAGTGCAACTCATAGCTCTCCAGACAAAACTGGCATATTAAATGGACATAGAGCAGAACAGTACATCACTGTCCTTTTTGAACGTCATAGATGTTTGTAATTCTTCGTTTGGGGTTTTAACCTCGATTCATATTAAATTTCAAAAGCACAGTCTCAGTTCACGATTCAGTTTGATTCACCTTCTCCTATGTGCTTGGCACTGAGCTAGGCACTAGTGAGACAGAGGAGAATCACACACATCTGTCCAGAGAGAGTCGAGAAGTTGACATTCTTGCTATTTTGCTCTCCAAAAGAAATAATGCACCAAGTTAGTGCAGCAAACATTTTAGAGAGCTGACTGTAAGGTCCTGTGTGAGGCCCCAAGAAACCCCCAAATAATGCCAGGCCACAAGTGGCTTTTTAAAGCCACGGTCCATATTGACTTTGTAACACAGAATGTTCATCTGGGTAGATTTATTACCCTAATTATGTTTTGTTTGTGCTAATATTAAAATGAGCCTGTATTCCCTGATCATCTTCAGAGGAAGAAGTGCTTTAGAAGCATGCTGGGCAACAAGATAAAAAAGGATTGAAGATGCCCAAGCCAAGAAACATGGCTCCTCTGTCCTGCTCTCTATTCCTTCCTCTCCATGCCTTTTTTTCTTCCTTCCTTCCTTCCTTCCTTTCTTTCCCTTTTTTTTTTTTTGAGGAATTATATGTGACTCCTTCGGAAGATGAAAAATGTTTATAGTAATCTTCATAAAGTCATGGGAGGAAAAAGAAAACATTTTAATTTATTGAGCCCCTGCTAAGGGCTAGATATTGTACTAACTGTTTCATAAGTTATCTCTTTTAATCCTCCCTAGAGCCCTGTGAAGAAGGCATTGTTATCATCAGTTTAGAGACGAGGACACTGAAGTACGAAAGTATTTACATAACTAATAAAAGATTGAACCAGAATTTGAATACGGTCCACCAACATTAAGACCTATTTCTTTCTATTGTCCAGTTCACGCTAACCTTTTTTTTTTTTTTAAGATTTTTTTGATGTGGACCATTCAAAAGTCTTTACTGAATTTGTAACAATACGGCTTCTTTTTTATGTTTTGGTTTTTCGGCCACGAGGCATGTGGGATCTTAGCTCCCCAACCAGGGATCAAACCCACACCCCCTGCATTGGAAGGCAAAGTCTTAACCACTGGACTGCCAGGGAAGTCTCCACTCTAATCTTTACTATCCCAATTTACCAACAGCCCAATAGAGAAATGGGCAAAGGAGAGGACCAACAGTTTGCAGAAAAGGGCCTTAAACATATATTTTTTAGATGTTCAATTATACTTGTAATAAGAGGAATGCAAATTACAGCTTCACCCACCACCATAGCAAAGCTAAAGAACACCTGGTATCACACTGTAGTGGTGAGTATGGGGGAAACAGGCTTGCCCTTACATTGCTGGTGAGAGTAAAGACTGACATAACTGCTCTGAAGGGCACCTGGGTAAAATTCCTATCAAATTCCTCTTCTATGACTTCTTCCTCAGGTATACTTGCATTTGCAAGAAATGAGATATTCACAAGATTATTCACTGCAACATTGTCTATAATAGCAACAGATTGAAACAACCTGATGTTCATTAATGGGAGACATAAATTATGTTCATCCATACAAAGAATTATTTACAACCATAAAAATGAGGGGGCTTCCCTGGTGGCGCAGTGGTTGAGAGTCCGCCTGCCGATGCAGGGGACATGGGTTCGTGCCCCAGTCCGGGAAGATCCCACATGCCACGGAGCGGCTGGGCCCGTGAGCCATGGCCGCTGAGCCTGCGCGTCCGGAGCCTGTGCTCCGCAACGGGAGAGGCCACAACAGCGAGAGGCCCGCGTACCGCAAAAAAAAAAAAAAAGAGAGAGAGAATTATTGTGGATATAATTTGCTAAGTGAAAAAAGGAAGATGAGAACAGCAAGTGCTATGTGCTTCAATTTGTGTGAAGGGAGAAATATATACAAGTTTTGGTATATAACTAGACTATTAAGAAATTAGTAGCACTGGTGGCCTCCAGACAGGCATGGGGTGGGTGAGACTGGGGAGGACAGGAGAATTATTGCTATACACCCTTTGTGTCATTTGAATTTTGAACCATGTTAATACAAAACCTATTTTTTTAAGTAAAACTTTTTTTTAAGTATTTTTTAAGTAAAAAGCACACCAATTAATTGCCTTTCATATTTAACTACTGCATAATAGAAGAGGGCAATGATACTTTACTGGGTTAAACCTGAAAGTTATACAAACTGAAACAAAATCACCACCAGCTTGCTTTCTCTTTGCCCATTCCTGTTGTTGGAATTACTTCTTCCTTAAATTGTTGTTTAAGCCTATGGCTTAAACTCTTTAGTTGTCTTCCTTCTCCTTATAACAATAATATAACAATGATGAGAACAATTTATGGAAGGACTGCTATTTGTAAAACTCTTGAGTTTAGAGCTGTGGTTATATTGTTTAATCTTCCTGATAATCTTATACAGTGGGACTATCAACCTCATTTAAAAAAACTGAACTATAGTTGATTCACAGTATCATGTTAATTTCAGGCATCCAACCCCATTTTTAAAATAAATAAATAAATGTATTTAATTTTTGGCTGCGTTTGGTCTTCGTTGCTGCTCACGGGCTTTCTCTAGTTGCGGCGAGCGGGGGCTACTCTAAGTTGCAGTGCACGGGCTTCTCATTGAGGTGGCTTCTCTTGTTGTGGAGCACGGGCTCTAGGCGTGCAGGCTTCAGTAGTTGTGGCTCGCGGGCTCTAGAGCACAGGCTCAGTAGTTGTGGCGCACGGGCTTTAGTTGCTCTGCAGCATGTGGGATCTTCCCGGACCAGGGCTTGAACCTGTGTCACCTGCTTTAGCAGGCGGATTCTTAACCACTGTGCCACCAGGGAAGCCTGAACCCCATTTTAAAGGTGAGAAAATAGAAACTTAGACAAATTAGTATTTTCTATTTTAATTGATTTCTAGATACTATGGAGCAGCTGTTTTCTAATGTGTATGGCTTTGAGAAGAGAAATTTAAAAAAAGAAAAGGCCTTTGAAAGTCCATCATGCCACCCAGAAAACGAAGATGCGGACACACAATTTATTACACAGAGCTTACTCTATTTACTCCACAGAGACACTTCTCACATTCAGGTGCTAGTCAGAAAAAAACAGCCCATGTGTTATATAAGAGATTCTAATATTTTATAGGAAGAAAATTCCTGTAAAGCGATGGTACCTCCTCTTTCCATTGCTTTCCATTTCTCAGCTGCAGTGCGTACAGAGCAAATGCTCTGTTTTGACACAAGAGAGCAAATTTTTTTTTCTTCTCACCAGACAATGATAAAAATCACATAGTCTCTCCCTTCACCAGCCCTTGGCACTAGCCTCAAGCATCTTCTCACAAGTTAGGATAGAGTCCAGGATAAAAGCCTGACATACTAAAAGGTACATCAGAAACTCTCCACTAAAATATACTTGATATTTTATTATTGAAGTAAAGACAACAAAATAAACCATTCAGCCTTGGGCTTTTCCCCTGTCACCGTGTAGGAGGCTTGATCTGATGTTATGGTGCTTACAAAAAACGCTTACAAGAAAGACCTTTGATTCCCTTTGCCCCAGCTGACATCCTAATCAGCCTGTGTTCTCCAGCCCCCTCTCTCTCAGCCATGAAGGGAGTCACAGCTCACTAAGGAGCTCCCAAGAGAAGCGGCACTGTTTCTCATTCCAAAATGAAGGAGGCTGAAAGCAGTTTTCCCATAAAGTTGCCATTTGGGCTCTTAGTGGGTTTTCATTGCACTGTGAGGACAGCATCTGAATTCTGACTTCTTGATGATAAAATCTCCTTGTTGATCTTGGTGAGCTGGAGTGACTGAACTGTTATTCCAAGGGTAGAAGATGGCATGTGGGCACCGCATAAGGACATCATGAAAATCATTTTATCTCTCCTTTGGCTTCTGGTGGATACGGACTTTGTTTATTGCTTCCACATGATTCAATACAGTGGGACCTATTATATTTGTCCCCTATTTATGGCAAGGAATTGTCCTAGGCACTGAGGACACAGGCAAATACAAAACCAAGACCTGCCCTCTAGGAGTTTGATATTCTACTGGAGGATACAAAAAATACACGAGTCAGGTAATTGATGTATGACACGACAAAGAAAAAAAAAAACTGAATAAGGAAGTGGAAACCAACAAGGGGTATGTTTTCATTAGGGTGGCAAGGGATGGAGTCTGAGGAGTGGCCACTTCTGAAGAGAGCTGCATGAAGTCTGTGGCTCCCGTAAGAGAAGGGTCTAGTACAGAGGGAACAGCAAGGCCAAGGCCCTGAGATGGAAGTGGGTTTCACAGAAATAGTGGAGGCCTGTACAAGAAAGGAAGGAAGCAAAGGGGAGAGTAGAAGAAAAAGGGGTCAGAAAAATTGCGGAGATCCTTGAAGGGCCTCGTGGGTCATAAGGACTTTGGACACTGGGAAGCCATTGACAAGTTTTGAGCAGGTGAGCTCCATGATCTGATTTACATTTTAAAACGACATCTTTGGTGGCCAAAATACCAAAATGCCTATTGTATTTATAGACTAAAAACTGCGTGTAAAGCCTTTTCTGTTAATCCTGCTCTTAAAGATGATATTCTATGTGACCAGAGAAATCTTCCTTTGAAACAACAGAGTTCACCTTGGTGGTTACTTTTTCTGAACAGCACAGGTGAAATAATTATCACTGGGTAACAAAGAACCACTGTATGTACCCACGTGTAATTCTAGAAGTGGACCTCCCTCTCCTTCATCTAGTTATAATATCCACTAGACCAAGGCTATTTTCTTTAATATAAACAAAAGTACATTTGAATAAAATTTTAATAAGTTGTAATAAAAATATTCTATGTGACCAAATATTTGGACTCATTCTGGACTTAGGCATTTCAATGTTCTTGGTTTTTTAATTTAACTCTTTTCACAGCCATGTTGAGAGTAAAAATAAATAATTTCTGTCTGTCTTCCATTTCAAGTATTTCTGGATAAGGGACTCAAAAAACTAAAACTGTTTTTGTTTATAACATAAAATATGGAATTGATCTTTCCAGGGTCAGAGATGATTAATGTTTTTACTTTTATACATTATTTTCTTAAACTAGTTCACATATAAACATTTTTATATGTTTGTAAGCAAATATGCTTTCACAGCATACCTTGTGTATGTGTAAAGATAAGTATTTAATTCTCACTGTTCACTTTTAACTGACAAAGAAAAAAAGTGAAAATGACAGAAACTGTGGTAGAACCTTACTTGCTGTTCTCCTGGTTGTACCCACCTTTGGCCAATCCCATAGCTATTCAAGAAATCTTCCCAACAGAGTACAACAGGATGAGAATCTGAAATCATTTCTGATATTCCCTACTAGATGTTGATTGTTATATCAAGTAGTAAAACTTTTAATTGACAATTAATTAAACTGTGGGTGGATTCTGATTTTGTTTTTAATTCTGTAGATTGTGTTTAAACAATTCAAAAGTATGTTCCTGATTTTGAGATACTAAGTGATATTGCCCAGCTGTCACTTTATTGAATGTGTACAATGCTCCCATGAAGTTTATAAGTGTACCTTTGTATAGCTTCAGTTGCTAAAATTAAAATTGATCCGTTATGACACACACAATAAAGACATTTTTGGAATCTATCATTATCTCAAAATAAACAGCTTAAAAAATGCTATCACTGGCTGTTGGGCGGAGAGTAGACCACAGGGGATGTAGGCAGAGGGCCCCCAATGACCCCCACCTTCAGTGTTCCTGCCCTTCTATAATGCCTCCCCTTGAGGACAGTTTGCTATCATGGACTCATGCGTAATGAATAGAATGACAGAAGTAATGGCATGACACTTCTGAGACTAGGCTACAAAAAGACTGTGGCTTCCATCTTGAGCATTCTCTCTTGCTTCCTTTCTCCCTCTCCATCTCTTAGATCACTCATCCTGGAGGAAGCCAGCTGCCATACTAATGAGCCACCTTATGGAGGGGTCCACACAAGGTGACAAGGAACAGAGGCCCACAGTCCAAAGCCCATGAGGAGCTGAAGCCTGTGACAGACATGTGAGTGATCTTGGAATTAGATCCTCTGCCCCAGTCCTATGTTGCCGTAATGGCAGCCCTGACCCACAGGTGGGCTGCAACTTCACGAGAGACTTTGAGCCAGAGGCACCCAGCTCAGTGGCAATTCCGTTTCACAGAAACGGTGTAACAATGTATGATTATTGTTTTTGCCATTATGTTTTGGGATAATTTATTACACAGCAATTGATAACTCATACAGGGGAAGTAAGAGTAGAAGCAGAAAGACCAATTAAAGGCCATTGCTGTAATCAAGAGACAACTTAGAATAGGGTAGTAATGGTAGAAGTGGGGAGAAGTGGGCCTGGGCAGGACAAAGGAGATAAGAAAAGCAACAACGTGCTCTCTGTGACCTGCAGAAAGAAAGTGAAAAACTATGGCCCTGATTTCCACTCAGTGGAGAATAACCAGCAAGTCCCACAGTGGAGCTGCATGTTGTCATGACAGAGAGAATAACTCTGGAAGGATTTTGGCTCCTGTGGGAAGGCATGGAGACAAGAAGTCTGAGGACATGGCCTGACCTGAGCCTTGTCTAGCACCCTGTAGCAGGACTGAGAAGCTGATTCCAGGAGCTGGGAAAGGGAAAGGGACAGGATCTGGCATCAGCCTGAATTTACAAACCAAAGACGATTGCGACGAGTCCAGAACACCTCTGTTTGGTTGAAGTAATCAGAGGAACTCACCTGAATGAATATGTCAGTCCTAGGATTAAAAATTGTAAAAAGCCATATTCCTTTTTTTTTTTTTTTTTTTTTAGTATGCGGGCCTCTCACTGTTACAGCCTCTCCCGTTGCGGAGTACGGGCTCCGGACACACAGGCTCAGCGGCCATGGCCCACGGTCCCAGCCGCTCCGCGGCATGTGGGATCTTCCCGGACCGGGGCATGAACCCGCGTCCCCTGCATCGGCAGGTGGACTCTCAACCACTACGCCATCAGGGAAGCCCAAAAGCCATATTCTTAAGTGCTCCTCTATCAGGGCAGATCACCAGGTCCTGCACCTCCGGGACAAAGAGGCAGGCTGTTACCAGACATTGGCCCTGGAGGCAGTTATCCTAATGGTTAAGACTATGGGTCTTGGGGCTTCCCTGGTGGTGCAGTGGTTAAGAATCTGCCTACCAATGCAGGTGACATGGGTTCGATCCCTGGTCTGGGGCGATCCCACATGCCGAGGAGCAGCTAAGCCCGTGCACCACAACTACTGAGCCTGCGCTCTAGAACCCATGAGCCACAACTACTGAGCCCATGTGCCACAACTACTGAAGCCCGCACACCGCAACTAAGAGTAGCCTCCGATCTCCGCAACTAGAGAAAGCCCGCGCGCAACAACGAAGACTCGACGCAGCCAAAAATAAATAATAAAAAGTTTTTTAAAAACCTTCATATCTATTTAAAAAAAAAAGACCATGGGTTTTGATGTGACGAAGGCTGAGGTGGAATTCCAGCTCCTCTCTTGCTGTGTGACCTCGTTAAACATTTAAATTCCTACAAGCTTCTGCTTTCTTGACTGCAAAATAAGGATACTAAAGGCACTTACCCCTAGTACATTTAGTACAACAATGAATGGTTGGAAGGATTGGATAAGATAGAGTATGTATTTTTCTTAGTACAGTGCCTGGCACATAGTAAGTTCTTGGTAAATAAGCATTGAGCTGCCACGATGTGAATTGTCACCTGCTGCTGCTATTCTAAGTCCCTGGAGGAACACACAGGGTGACTGAAGGAGGTGGCAGTGCCCTTTATCTTAAAGCAAAGCTGTACTGCTATGTCTGACATTAAAAACAGGAAGGTACACACATCCCTGTATAGCTATTCTAGGAAAATCTTGATCAAAAGCCCACTTTACCCCATCAGTGAACACAGCTGCTGGTTCCCTCTGCCCTCTTCTCACTCTTGATAAGCGAGCTTTTAACACGCCTTAAAGGCAAGTCCTGCTGCCGAAATGAAGAAGGCCCAAATGGGGACAGGGCGGATTCATGGAGAGTGTCACTCTTTTCAAGCAGCCCTATGCACACTGTGTCACCACATCTGCCCCTGACATTCACTGGCTACTTTGTGACTCACTGATGTACAAAGAGATAACCCACCGAATAAGCAGGTCAGGAGGGTCACTGGAGGACAAAAGGCCCACCAAGGCACCCACAAGGCATAGGCTAAGCTCGGGGTCTGTGCGTCATGTCATAGCTGCGAGGGACACTCCTGCCCAGATGGCATACCCCATGCCTGGGCATTCAGGGTCCTGTCACTAAGAGCTAACACATGACACTGAAGGCGAGACAGACTCAGCAGCTGCTATGTTCAGACACAAAAATCATCACAACCTAAAGCCACCAGTACAAACTCTGCTGGAAAGAGTGGTCACCGTCATGGATGATAACACCACACCATGAATACGGAGAACCATGTTACCAACAACCCAGCAAACATATGCAAGTATACATAAAGGCACATCAAACGTTATAACCAAAAACTGAATACTAACATTTGTAACAGAAAAGGACAAAATGTTTGTCTTATGAATACATCTCACCTCAAAGTCCACTGTTTAGTTCAAGATATCCACCTGAAGCCAAGAAAATGTCATCATTTTCTCAGCTTGGCTTCCTGTTCTAAAATGAAAGACTTCAGAAATCCAGACATACTTACACATCTAAATGCTTTTCATTTAGATCTATAATTAAGCCATAACCCCCTGCTAACACACATAAACAATTCATATATGGAAATAAAAGTATCAAAACTTATACAATTTACAAATTTTCTTAATATTCTTCCCCACAGTGGATCTTTGCCAGCATTCTGTCATTTCTAATCTATAGAGTCAGATTGACAGTTAAACCCAGCAAGAGCTAATGATTGTGACAGGGGAAAGTAATCAGCACATCCATTCATTAACAACCCGCTCACACATTCATTGTCAATTATAAATATTTGCTTGGGCTAAACTCTGCCACCATCATAGGAGCCATTACCACCTGTAACCACGTGATACATTTGAAGAGTCAAGCTTCCAGCATTTTGCACCTGGGACTCAATAATCAAAACGTTCACAAACTAACACTTGGGTCCCAGCAGAGTATCTTGCTTGAGTTAACAAATGATTATCCTAGACAATGGAACTACAAGTCGCTGATTCATGAGTTTCCCAATTATGTTTCTGGGCTGTATCCATTAGCTTTTGTTGAAAGCCATTTCACTTGCTATTTGGGAACATTTTTAGGGGACATTCAAGTACACAGTTGGACTTGTACATCGGCAGATACTGCAGGATTTGGTGGGGAACTCCAGACCCTACTACATGTAATGGAAGCTGTCCGGTGCCCCGCCCAGATGCCCTTTAGGGGCCGGCGCACCCATCCCTCAGCTGCCGTGACTAGAGGTTGTTGACTCACAGCTGCCCTCTTCTCCGGAGGCCTGCTCTCCAACAAACCCAAACCGTCTTGACCTGGAAGCCGTGTCCTCCCCACTTTAAAAAAAAAAAAAACTAAATTCTGAATTTATTTCACCTCCACATCTTGTAATGAAGGTCGGGTAGTAAGATTTGTACAAACCATGGTAATAGTTTCAACTTAGATACGGAAATTAACATGTGTATTTTTCTGTAAGTGCACAATGGAGCCAGAAGCAGGGCTCATGTATATAGAGCTATATTTGTTAGAATGTATACTTCAAAGTGAAATCTTAAACAAAGTTAACAGTATATACTTCTTGTGCCGCTCATAAAACATATCAGCCAAAACCGCCTACCAGGTGGATATGAAATCTGAGTTTACTTTTACATGCATTCATAAATTACTATTTCAGGGCAACCAGGTGGTACTTGATTTCCAATAATGTGTAATGTTTTGGTTTTGCCAAATATATATATTACTGTGGATCTCATGGTACCATATTACATTTTTCCACCAAGGACTTACCGAAATGGAGTACAAAGAGCAAGTTGCTTCTCTCAAGGGAGGGACAGCCAGCTCTGGGGGGCAGTTCATGCTCTGGAGCTTCCCATGGGGCCCAGCTGAAGCTAGTCTCCCACGGAGACCACATTCCAGCTTAGTTTTCCTCCTTTGACCTGTCCTGGTTCTCTCACTCATCTTCTCCTGAGAGGACTCTGGAAAATAATCGCTTGAAAAAGAACCTCCATCTCAGCGTCTGCTCCTAGAAAGCCTGACACTAAGAACTTCTCTTTACCCTGGACGGGACTGTGCTCCTTCCAGGGCCTCCATGAGCCCTAAGTCCCACCCTTGAACTGGTTGCTATTTCCCAAATACTCGAAACAGGTGAGTCTTTCTGTTTGTTGTGTCCCACCCATCCCTAGCACCTGGCACAGTTCTGGCAGAATTCCTCATCACAGCCCAGACCAACAAAATCCTTCTCAACCTTTCTTAGAAATCAATTAGAAAAAGACTCAAAACCCAACAGAAAAATAGGTGTCGGGGATGAATAAAAACAGCCCACTGAGATGGAAATGGAGGCATAAAAACATAAGAGATGCTCATCCTCACTCATAATAAGTGAAATCTGAATTAAAACTACACTGAGATACCATTTTCAATCATTAAATTGGGAAAAATCTGAAATATAGTTTTTTATTCTATCCATATATCCAGTCCAGTGATAGTGGGTTTTTTCTTCCCCTGTTACAAATAAATTGTTAGTCCAAGAAACACCCCTCTGGGATTCCACTGCTGGGAAATGAATCTGATAAAGCTCTACAAAACCCTTTAGGGCTGTTGGTGAGAGGAGGGTGCAAACCTAAATTATTAACTTGAACATCGACCTCCTCGGGAATGTTACATATTATTTTATGTTCCTTCTCCAGGTCTTAAAGAACGTACTGCTTTCCTTATTTCCTCTGCTTATCCTACCCAGGCAAGTGTCCTTATTGCCATTTTTATCTATTTCTCACTTTTACCTGAAATCTTTTTTTCTTCAAGACCACAAAATGTCTTGATAGCATAAGGGCCATACCCTTCAGTCTGCTATATATTTCCCATCCATCTTAGTGTAAAGTGGGATTAAATGGAGTATGCATTTTCCTCTATTATATTGTGCCTGGTAGTTAAGTGTATAGGTCCACAGATCTATGTGGTTTATTGCATGATTTTTTTCAAATATTCGCTTCCTCTCTCTGCAGAAAGATTGTACCTCTTTGCCCCAATAATGTCAAGTTTGGTCTTATCACTTGCATTGGTCAGTGAAATGTGAGCAGAAATGACACAGGCAACTTCCGGTCAGAAACTTTAGGATTTATCATGTGGTTCCTACCATCCTGTTATTTCTTCTACTGCAAGACCATCCCCAGATTAGCACATCTCAGGAATGGTTTCTTCCTTTAGCCTGGTCCTGGAATAAAGATGAGATAGAGCAGAGACACGAAGGACATAAAATGTGAGTGAGAAATAGACCTTTGTGGTATTAAGCCCCTGAGATGTAGGAGCCATTTGCTATCACAGTATAATCTAGCCCAGCTGACTGCTAAATCTATAAGCTCAGATGCATTTTATTATTATTATTATTATTTGTATCCCAAAGAGCACCTAGCATAATCCTTTGCCCATAGTGCACATTTAACAAAAATTGGCTGAATATTATTTTTCTCTTACTCTTTCATTTCCCTTCCCTTTCTTTTCTAAACAATTCAGTCCGAAAGCCATTATAAGGGGCAGAGGAAGGTAGGCGTTTGGCAAAGGTGTGAAGAGGAGCTGTCATGACACAAAGCAGGGTGTCAGGGCTTCCCTGGTGGCACAGGTTGAGAGTCCACCTGCCGATGCAGGGGACACGGGTTCGTGCCCCAGTCCGGAAGATCCCACATGCCACGGAGCGGCTGGGCCCGCGAGCCACAACTACTGAGCCTGCGCGTCCGGAGCCTGTGCTCGGCAACGGGAGAGGCCACAACAGTGAGAGGCCTGCGTACCGCAAAAAAAAAAAAAAAAAAAAAAAAAGCAGGGTGTCAGAGCCTGAGCAAGACCAGGAGGCTTGGTCAAATCAGTAACTATATTATGGATAGTGGGAGTCAAGTTTCTCACCATCAGAGAAGGGAGTTACAAATATGGAAAGGGAGAAGATTAGAATAAACCCTGTTTAGTTGGACTGGAATTGGAGATATTAATGTGAACACATGGTTTTCAATATATGTAGATAGATAAATATAACTGTAAACATGTGTATATATATAAATTGCCTAGTTCTTGAAAGGGCTTGGGAGTAGCAACTTCCCAATGGAAATGACCACACCCAGCACCAGGTCTTGGCTTCTAAATACTATTCTACACTAAAGGAATCAGGGATCCTTGGGAAAAGAGCTAATTCCAAAGCTGAGACAGGGGAAGTAAGAAATGGGCCTGGAATATCCTATTCTGCCATAACTAAGGAAGTGCTCAGAAAAACAGAAAACTGATGTCAAAAGGAAACAGAATCCAGTATGAAGAGGCTGCTACTGGCTATATCTGAGTCAGAGCATCAAAATAAATAATGAGAGTAATGAATTAAAACCCAGGAAACAACACAGGAGTTCATCATATAAATATCTAGATAGATAAATGGGGAAATTGAAAGTTTGATGAGGAACAGGGCATTTACATAACCTCAAAGTATCACCCCTCAAAATACTCAATCATTAAGAAAGACGTAGTAAACTTACATCAGAGAAGCCTGGCAACCACCATCCTAACCAAGTGATCATGGTTAGTATCACCAGTAATGGAACAAAGTATTATAAAATGTGTGCCCTAACAGGCTGCAGTGAGCCACACAGGACCACTTCTGTGATATCCCTGCCAAAGAAACATAACCAGAATCTACTCATGAGGAGGCATCAGACAAACCCAAACTGAGGGATATTATAAAAAATGATTGGCCTCCGATCTCCAAAATTCTCAAGGTCATGAGAGTCAAGGGAGGACTTCAAAATTACTCCAGATTAAAGGTGATGAAAGAGAAATGACAACTAATGTGGCTGGGAAGGCAGAGATCTGGAGGGATGCAGCCACACGTCAAGGAATGCTGGCAGCCATCAGAAGCTGGAAGAGGCAAGGAATGAGTTGTTCCCTACAGCCTCTAGAGGGAGCATGGACCTGCTGACACCTTGAAGCTTGTTTTGGATTTCTGTGGAAGAAAGTATTTCTGTTTCAGTTTATGGTTATTTGTTACAACAACCAATGAAACGAATTCGGAATCATTCCCTAACACTTAAAGTCACCACGGTAGAGATGACGGCTGATCAAGAAGTAGATGTTGCCATATCTGGCTACTCTCCGTTACCAATGAATTGAAGCAAGATTGGGGATATTCAACATTTCGCGTATCATTATGCTTGAAGATCCAAGGAAAATCACAGATCTAGTACACTGTTAAAGTGGGTTTATCTTTAAAAAGAAGGCTAACAGTAAAATAGTTAATATTCCTGAAGAGGTTGATGTCCTTGTTAATAACTAAGAATTGTACTCTCCTTTCATCCACAGCTTGAAATGGTTTTACACAACTTTATTAAATTTATTTCCTGGTAGTAGAATGCCACAGGGGTATCACTTGATCTAACAATTCAGCTGTAGCAGGGTGTATTAGTCAGGGTTATCCAGAGAAACAGAAGCTACAGGATGTGTATATATATAGAGAGAGAGATTTATTTTAAGAAATAAGCTCACATGATTTGGAGGCTTAGCAAGTCCAAAATCTGCAGGGTAGGCTGGCAGGCTGGAGACTCAGGGAGGAATTACAGTTTGAGTCCAAAAGCCGGCTGCAGGCAGAATTCCTTCTTGCTTGGGGAAGTCAGTCTTTTTCTATTAAGGCCTTTATATGATTTGATAAGATCCACCTACACTATGGAGGGTAATCTGCTTAAGTTAAAGATCTAAGTTTTTTTAATACTTTAATTTTTTAACTGAAGTATCATTGATATACAATATTATATGTTACAGGTGTACAATATAGTGATTCATATTTTTTAAAGGTTACATTTCATGTATAGTCATTATAAAATGTTTGCTATATTCCCTGTTTTGTACAATATATCCTTGTAGCTTATTTTATACCTAATAGTTTGTACCTCTTAATCCCTTACCCCTGTACTGCCTCTCCCCACTGGTAACCACTAGTTTGTTCTCTAAATCTGTGAGTCTGCTTCTTTTTTATGTTCACTAGTTTGTTTTATTTTTTTGATTCCACATATAAGTGATATCATACAGTATTTGTCTTTCTCTGTCTGACTTATTTCACTTAGCATAATGCCCTCCAAGTCTATCCATGTTGCTGTAAATGGCAAAATTTCATTCTCTTTATGGCTGAGTAGTATTCCATTGTGTGTGTGTGTGTGTGTGTGTGTGTGTGTGTGTGTGTGTGTATCACATAAACATTCAAATGTTAATCTCACTAAAAAAATACCTTCACAGAAACATCTAGAATAACGTTTGACCAAGTATCTGGATACTGTAACCTAGCTAAGTTGACCCAGAATATTAAACTTCACACAGGGAAAAAAGAACCCACTGTCATTGGGTTGGACATATGCATAGAATAAGAGCTCACCTTTTTGGATTCAAGATCATTTACTTTCATCTCGTGTCATTCAGTAATATGTACACCTTTATCTCATTTTTTTTACCTGGTTTTCATTTTCAGCAGGAAAAGCAGCCTTGAGTATCATCAAAGTTTGGGACTCATTTTGCCACCTGGCAAATGCATTTTGTAACCATCTCACTAGCATAAAACAGGTGGGAAAGTTTCTTACTAGCTATTCATGGAGTGAGAAAATCTAGGCCCATCTGCTTTACAGACCTGAATCAAGAAAGGCTACTCTCAGGACCCGGTCTTAAGGGTGCTAGAGAAGAGATCTAAGACATAAGGATGTTTTCACCTAAAAGTTTTTGACTGATTTTATTTAGAACAGTCTAACACATTCACTATAGAAAACAAAAGATCAGAGTTCAGCTGTGGCAGGAATCATTCTGTTTCAGAAGATGATGTAATTTCTTCTCCCAGGGAGAGAAATGACACTCACCTTGGATCATGTGGCCATGAGCAGGAAAACAGAAGTCAATCCTTGATGGATCTGAGAAATGTCTCTTCCCTCATGCCTTCCCAGTTCTTTGGTTTCTTAGGAATATCAGCTGGGAAAGGATATGTATCGCAACCAAGAGAATCAGGGGGATTGTGAAGTGACCTGTCAATAACATAATAATGATGAATTAAATGTCTATTTTGTACCAGATGCTGTCCTGGTTACCACGGAGACAAGATGACGACAAAATATGGCCCTTGATCCTCTGTCTAGTGGGAGCAACAAATAAATGAGTCACTGTGATGTATGAGGGAGGAGGTGCAGGCAAAGAGTTGACAGAAACAAAGGAGGGAGTGACTAACTCTGAGGGTCTAGGAAGACTTCACAGAGGAGGTGACCTTTGACCTGTACCTTGGAAGATGCTTAAGAGTCTAGCAGGAGGAATAACAGGAAACAGAGGATTCCAGAAACTGGGAGTTAATTTTTTGTTTATTTACTTACTGGTTTTATTACTGATTATTAAAGTACTGAAGATTCACTTAGAAAATATGGAATATACCAAAAAATTATAAAGAAGTAAAAAAAAACCCAAAATGACCCATAACTTTAATATATAGATGCAATACAGCAGCAATAATTACTCTGCCATAATTCCTTATTTTCTTTTTCTATTCATTTTAACATAAAATTGTATTTATTCTATAGCTATAACTTTGTATACTGTTTACTCTTAAAACATGTTCTATCATTTAAAAACTTGGTAAACTAATATTTGATAGCTTCTTGAAATCTCACCAAGCAGATTTATCACGATATTTGTAAAAGCACTAGTTTACTGTGGATTTCTGTGCTCCAGGTTTTCATTCATATAAGGCATGTCTTTGTGTGTAAACTTTTGTCATATTTTAGAAGTGGAAACCCTAGGTTAAAGTATTTGAACATTATTAATGCTCTTGATTACTAGCCATATTGTTTTCTAGGACAGTTGCAACAAATTATCACTAACAAAGATGGAAAGTGCCTTTCTTACTAAACTATCAACTTTGCATAGAATTTTTAAAAATAGATTTTAGCATGCATTCAGTAAAGTGCACTAATCTCAAATGTATAGCTACTGGAATAGTATCACTTTTTACCTATTTGATAATGTAATAGGAAAAATTTTTGTTTCTTTTAAAAAATATGTATGTTGTATTTGTCATATTTGCTGTAAATATTTTTCCCAGATTGTTGTTTCTTTCCATTTTCTTTGTGATGTTTTCTGACAATCAAACATTTTATTGTTTGTGTTGTCAAGTTTTTCTGTCTTTTCTTTTGAGATGTCTTTCAAGTAGAATTCAAAATATTTCTAGATTTTTTTGAGACTTCTTCTTTGACTCATGGATTATTCAGAAGTGTGTTGTTTAATTTCCAAATAATTTGGAGGATGATCCAGCTATATTTCTGCTACTGATTTCTAGTTTAATTCCATTGTGGTGAGAACATTCTTTGTATGATTTCTAAGTTTGTTAAGGTGTGTTTTTGGCCTATCTTGGTGAATGTTGCATGAGCTTAAGAAGAATGTATGTTCTGCTGTTGTTGGATAGAGTGGTCTGCAGGTGTCAGTAAGATCCAGTTGATTGTGCTCGCTTCGGGAGCACATATACTAAAATTGGAACGATACACAGAAGATTAGCATGGCCCCTGCGCAAGGATGACACGCAAATTTGTGAAGTGTTCCATATTTTTGTCTGTCATACAGAGTGAAGTAAGTTAGAAAGAGAAAAACAAATACCGTATGCTAACACATATATATGGAATCTAAAAAAAAGAAAAAAAATGGGGCTTCCTTGGTGGCGCAGTGGTTGAGAGTCCGCCTGCTGATGCAGGGGACACGGGTTCGTGCCCCGGTCCGGGAAGATCCCACATGCCGCGGAGCGGCTGGGCCTGTGAGCCACAGCCGCTGAGCCTGCGCGTCCGGAGCCTGTGCTCCGCAACGGGAGAGGCCACAACAGGGAGAGGCCCGCGTGCCGCAAAAAAAAAAATGGTCATGAAGAACCTAGGGGCAGGATGGGAATAAAGACGCAGACCTACTAGAGAATGGACGTGAGGACACGGGGAGGGGGAAGGGTATGCTGGGACAAAGTGAGAGAGTGGCATTGACGTATACACACTATGAAATGTAAAATAAATAGCTAGTGGGAAGCAGCCGCATAGCACAGGGAGATGAGCTCGGTGCTTTGTGACCACCTAGAGGGGTGGGATAAGGAGGGTGGGAGGGAGATGCAAGAGGAAGGAGATATGGGGATATATGTATATGTATAGCTGATTCACTTTGTTATAAGGCAGAAACTAACACACCATTGTAAAGCAATTATACTCCAATAAAGATGTTAACAAAATAAACAAGATCCAGTTGATTGATAGCGCTACTCAGGTTATCCATATCCTTACTGATTTACTGCCCGCTTGATCCATTAGCTATTAATAGAGGGATGTTGAAGCCTCTATTTAAAATAGTGGATTTGTCTATAACTCCTTTCAGTTCTCTCAGTTTTTAACTCAGGTATTTTGGTACATATTTAGGTGCATTCTTGTTTAGGGTTGTTATGTCTTCTTGGAGAATTACACCCTTCATCATGATGTACTGCCTCTTTTTTTTTTCTTTCGGTACGCGGGCCTCTCACTGCCGTGGCCTCTCCCGTTGCGGAGCACAGGCTCCGGACGCGCAGGCCCAGCGGCCATGGCCCACGGGCCCAGCCGCTCCGCAGCATGTGGTATCCTCCCGGACCGGGGCATGAACCCGCGTCCCCTGCATCTCAACCACTGCGCCACCAGGGAAGCCCAACTGCCTCATTTTATTCCTGATAATCTTTCTTGTTCAGAAGTCAGCTTTGTCTGAAATTAATATAGACACTCCAAGTTTCTTTAGTTAACGTTATCATGGTATATCTTTCTCCATTCCTTTATTTATAATCGCAGTCTTTATATATAAAATGGGTTTCTTATAGTTAGGTCTTGTTTTTCTTAATCCATGTTAACAATCTCTGTCTTTAATTGGTGTATCTAGACCATTCACATACATAACTCCACCATGAAAATCTGGTAGCATTCCTGGAGGTAAGAACCACAAAACTGTGGGGACTTTCCCCAAACACTGTGGTCCCAGGAGTTTCTCACTCGTAACAGTCCATATTCAGCCTTTGGAATTTCACTCAAAATTACCATTCAAGTATACAATTCTTTTTTTTTCTTCCAGTTTTATATGCTATAATTTATATGATATAATTGACAGCACTGCATAAGTTTAAGGTGTATAGCATAAAGATTTGATTTACATACACTGAGGAGTGATGCTCACAGTAAGTTTAGTGAACATCCATCATCTCCTATAGGTAGAAAATTAAAGAAATAGAAAAGTTTTTTTCTTGTGATGAGAACTCTCAGGATTCAGTCTCTTAACTTTCTATATAACATACAGCAAGCAGTGTTATATTTATCATGTTGTATATTACATCCCTGGTTCAATGCTTCTTGACTTGTGTGTAAATGCCACCTGTTTTCTCTAAAAATTAAATCATAATCTGTGAAATTATGACAGAAAGGAATTACAAAATTTATTGTCATTAGAACTCATGGTGCAAAAGTCATGATAGGTAAAATAGACAGTACATTAGCATTAAGCCAGTGGTACCAAACTGTGCTAATATTCATTGTATTCTTAACTGCCAGGTCCTCAAGTGTACAATGCTTAACTGACCAACGTCACTGAAAATCTGGACCAAGAAGATAAAGATACAGCACATCTAGAAAACCATTTCTTTAAAGATACACAACCGTGGCATAAGCATATTGTCTAAAAAGTGTCTATGAAGTATCCTTTTAAAATGGCTTAGTTTATATGGACACCAAGAGCATGCTACCACTGTAGACCTACAGAAGATCTCACAGAGCCAAGTCTTGGGAGCAGAGAGCCAAGCAGGAGTGACTTGGAAGGCAGAGTGGCTAAGCAAGGGTAGCCTTTACTGCAGCCCCTTGGGCTGCGCGTCTGGGGAGAGCATCTCTAAAAGCTTCTCAGAAACAGCAAACTAAGTGTGAATTTTATATTTGATACCCAAAGCACCCCCCACCCCTTTATCCTGCTAGTGGCTTTGTCTGTATGTATTCAGAGCTGCTCAGTTTACAGGTCTGGTCAATGTCACACCATGTTATTATGCCCTAAAGGAATTTCACAGTCCCTGTGTACACCTCCTACATTCCTGCTGTGGCAAGTGAATAAAGGTTCCAGTCCAGTTTGGAGCAAATAAAAATCTGGACCACGCTGCGTGAAGTCACCTGGACAGCCTCTTGCAGCTCACCACTAGGACTACTAAATGCACTGTGTTAAATATATTACTGAAAGATTCAAGCCACAACAGAACTACAGTAATCAAAACAATGAAGTACTGGCTTAAAGATAGACATATAGGGACTTCCCTGGGGGCGCAGTGGTTAATAACCCGCCTGCCAATGCAGGGAACAATGGTTCGATCGCTGGTCCAGGAAGATCCCACATGCTGTGGAGCAACTAAGTCCGTGTGCCACAACTACTGAGCCCGCATGCTGCAACTACTGAAGCCTGCGCACCTAGAGCCCGTGCTCCACAAGAGAAGCCACCGCAATGAGAAGCCTGCTCACTGCAATGAATAGTACCCCCACTAGCCACAACTACAGAAAACCCCCGCACAACAACGAAGACCCAACACAGCCAAAAACAAAATAAATAAATTTTTTAAAAAGATAGACATATAGATCGATGGGAAAGAATTGAGAATCCAGAAACAAATCCTTACATTTTTGACAAAGATGTCAAGACAATTCAGTGGGGAAAGAATAATCTTTTCAACAAATGGTGCAAGGACAACTGGATATCCAAATGCAAAAGAATGAAGTTGGACCATTACCTTGCAAAATACAAAAATTAACTTAAGGGGAGCTCAAGATGGCGGAAGAGTAAGACGCAGAGATCACATTCCTCCCCACAAATACATCAGAAATACAGCTACATGTGGAACAACCCCTACAGAACACCTACTGAACGCTGGCAGAAGACCTCAGACCTCCCAAAAGGCAAGAAACCCCCCACGTACCTGGGTAGGGCAAAAGAAAAAAGAATAAACAGAGACACAAGAATAGGGACAGGACCTGCACCAGTGGGAGGGAGCTGTGAAGGAGAAAAGGTTTCCTTCACAGGAAGCCCCTTCGCGGGCGGAGACTGCAGGTGGCGGAGGGGGGGAGAAGCTTCGGAGCCGCGGAGGAGAAAACAGCAACAGGGTGCGGAGGGCAAAGCGGAGAGATTCCCGCACAGAGGATCGGTGCCGACGAGCACTCACCAGGCCGAGAGGCTTGTCTGCTCACCCGCCAGAGCGGGCAGGGCTGGGAGCTGAGGCTCGGGCTTTGGTTGGAGCACCGGAAGAGGACTGGGTTTGGCGGCGTGAACACAGCCTGCAGGGGGTTAGTGCGCCACGGCTAGCCGGGAGGGAGTCCGGGGAAAAGTCTGGACCTGCCGAAGAGGCAAGAGACTTTTTCTTCCCTCTTCGTTTCCTGGTGCGCGAGGAGAGGGGATTAAGAGCGCTGCTTAAAGGAGCTCCAGAGACGGGCGGGAGACGCTAAGGCTGCTGCTGCCGCCACCAAGAAACCTGTGTGCGAGCACAGGTTACTATCCACACCCCGCTTCCGGGGAAACTGTGCAGCCCGCCACGGCCAGGGTCCCGGGATCCAAGGACAACTCACGCGTGAGAACGCACGGCGCGCCTGAGGCTGCTGCAACGTCACGCCGGCCTCTGCCGCCGCAGGCTCGCCCCGCACTCCATGCCCCTCCCTCCCCCGCGGCCTGAGTGAGCCAGAGCCCCCGAATCAGCGGCTCCTTTAACCCCATCCTGTCTGAGAGAAGAACACATGTCCTCAGGCGACCTACACGCAGAGGCGGGGCCAAATCCAAAGCTGAACCCCCGGGAGCTGTGAGAACAAAGAACAGAAAGGGAAATCTGTCCCAGCAGCCTCAGAAGCAGCGGATTAAATGTCCACAATCAACTTGATGTACCTGCATCTGTGGAATACCTGAATAGACAACGAATCATCCCAAATTGAGGAGGTGGACTTTGGGAGCAAGGGTATATACATATTTTTCCCTTTTTCTCTTTTTGTGAGTGTGTATGTGTATGCTTCTGTGTGTGATTTTGTCTGTATAGCTTTGCTTTTACCATTTGTCCTAGGGTTCTGTCTGTCCGGTTTTTTTGTTGTTTGTTTTTCTAGTACAGTTTTTAGCACTTGTTATCACTGGTGGATTTGTTTTTTGGTTTGGTTGTACTCTTCTTTCTTTTTTTAATTAAAAAAAATTTTAATAATTATTTTTTAGTTTTTATTTTAATAACTTTATTTTTTTAATTCTATTTTATCTTCTTCTTTCTTTCTTTCTTTCTTTTTTTTCTCCCTTTTATTCTGAGCCAGCTGGATGTCAGGCTCTTGGTGCTCCAGCCAGGTGACAGGGCTGTGCCTCTGAGATGGGAGAGCCAAGTTCAGGACACAGGTCCACAAGAGACCTCCCAGCTCCACGTAATATCAAACGGCGAAAAACTCCCAAAGATCTCCAGCTCAACGCCAAGACGCAGCTCCACGCAGCAACCAGCAAGCTACAGTGCTGGACACCCTATGCCAAACAACTAGCAAGGCAGGAACACAACCCCATCCATTAGCAGACAGGCTGCCTAAAATCATAATAAGGCCACAGACACCACAAAACACACCACCAGATGTGGACCTGCCCACCAGAAACACAAGATCCAGCCTCATCCACCAGAACACAGGCACGAGTTCCCTCTACCAGGAAGCCTACACAACCCACTGAACCAAACTGAGCCACTGGGAGCAGACACCAAAAACAACAGGAACTACGAACCTGCAGCCTGCGAAAAGGAGACCCCAAACACAGTAAGTTAAGCAAAATGAGAAGACAGAGAAACACACAGCAGGTGAAGGAGCAAGGCAAAAACCCACCAGCCCTAACAAATGAAGAGGAAATAGGCAGTCTATCTGAAAAAGAATTCAGAATAATTATAGTAAAGATGATCCAAAATCTTGGAAATAGAATGGAGAAAATAAAATAAACGTTTAACAAGGACCTAGAAGAACTAAAGAGCAAACAAACAGTGATGAAAAATACAATAAATGAAATTAAAATTTCTCTAGAAGGGATCAGAAGCAGAATAACTGAGGCAGAAGAACGGATAAGTGACCTGGAAGATAAAATAGTGGAAATAACTACTGCAGAGCAGAAAAAAGAAAAAAAAGAATTGAGGACAGTCTCAGAGACCTCTGGGACAGCATTAAATGCACCAACATTTGAATTATAGGGGTCCCAGAAGAAGAAGAGAAAAAGAAAGGGACTGAGAAAATATTTGAAGAGATTATAGTTGAAAACTTCCCTAATATGGGAAATGAAATAGTTAATCAAGTCCAGGAAGCACAGAGAGTCCCATACAGGATAAATAAAAAGGAGAAACATGCCAAGACACGTATTAATCAAACAATCAAAAATTAAATACAAAGAAAAAACATTAAAAGCAGCAAGGGAAAACAACAAATAACACACAAGGGAATCCCAACAAGGTTAACAGCTGATCTTTCAGCAGAAACTCTGCAAGCCAGAAGTGAGTGGCAGGACATATTTAAAGTGATGAAGGAGAAAAACCTACAACCAAGATTACTCTACCCAGCAAGGTTCTCATTCACATTCGATGGAGAAATTAAAACCTCTACAGAAAAGCAAAAGCTAAGAAAATTCAGCACCATCAAGCCAGCTTTACAACAAATGCTAAAGGAACTTCTCTAGGCAAGAAACACAAGAGAAGGAAAACACCTATAATAACAAACCCAAAACAATTAAGAAAATGGTAATAGGAACATACATATCAATACTTAACTTAAATGTAAATGGATGACATGCTCCAACCAAAAGACAGACTGGCTGAATGGATACAAAAACAAGACCCGTAAACATGCTGTCTACAAGAGACCCACCTCAGACCTAGGGACACATACAAACCTAAAGTGATGGAATAGAAAAAGATATTCCATGCAAATGGAAATCAAAAGAACTGGAGTAGCAATTCTCATATCAGACAAAATAGACTTTAAAACAAAGACTATTACACAAGACAAAGAAGGACACTACATAATGATCTAGGGATCAATCCAAGACGAAGATATAACAATTGTAAATATCTATGCACCCAACATAGGAGCACCTCAATACATAAGGCAAACACTAACAGCCATAAAAGGGGGAATTGATAGTAACAGAATCATAGTAGGGGACTTTAACACCCCATTTTCACCAATGGACAAATCATCCACAATGAAAATAAATAAGGAAACACAAGCTTTAAATGATACATTAAACAAGATGGGCTTAATTGATATTTATAGGACATTCCATCCAAAAACAAGTGAATACACTTTCTTCTCAAGTGCTCATGGAACATTCTCCATGATAGATCATATCTTGGGTCACACATCAAGCCTTGGTAAATTTAAGAAAATTGAAATCCTATCAAGTATCTTTTCTGACCACAACGCTAGAAGACTAGATATCAATTACAGGAAAAACTCTGTAAAAAATACAAACACATGGAGGCTAAACAATGCAGTACTTAATAACCAAGAGATCACTGAAGAAATCAAAGAGGAAATCAAAAAATACCTATAAACAAATGACAATGAAAATACGATGACCCAAAACCTATGAGATGAAGCAAAAGCAGTTCTAAGAGGGAAGTTTATAACAATAAAATCCTACCTTAACAAGAAACATCTCAAATAAACAACCTAACCTTACACCTAAAGCAATTAGAGAAAGAAGAACAAAAAACTCCAAAGTTCGCAGAAGGAAAGAAATCATAAAGATCAGATCAGAAATAAATGAAAAAGAAATGAAGGAAACGATAGCAAAGATCAATACACTAAAAGCTGGTTCTTTAAGAAGGTAAACAAAATTGATAAACCATTAGGCAGACTCATCAAGAAAAAAAGGGAGAAGACTCAAATCAATAGAATTAGAAATGAAAAACGAGAAGTAACAACTGACACTGCAGAAATACAAAGGATCATCAGAGATTACTACAAGCAACTCTATGCCAATAAAATGGACAACCTGGAAGAAATGGACAAATGCTTAGAAATGCACAACCTTCCGAGACTGAACCAGGAAGAAATAGAAAATATAAACGGACGAATCACAAGCACTGAAATTGAAACTGTGATTAAAAATCTTCCAACAAACAAAAGCCCAGGACCAGATGGCTTCACAGGCGAATTCTATCAAACATTTAGAGAAGAGCTAACACCTATCCTTCTCAAACTCTTCCAAAATATAGCAGAAGGAGGAACACTCCCAAACTCATTCTACGAGGCCACCATCACCCTGATACCAAAACCAGACAAAGATGTCAAAGAAAGAAAACTACAGGCCAATATCATTGATGAACATAGATGCAAAAATCCTCAACAAAATACTAGCAAACAGAATCCAACAGCACATTAAAAGGATCATACATTATGATTAAGTGGGGTTTACCCCAGGAATGCAAGGATTCTTCAATATACACAAATCAATCAATGTGATACACCATATTAACAAACTGAAGGAGAAAAAACATATGATCATCTCAATAGATGCAGAGAAACTTTTGACAAAATCCAACACCTAATTATGATAAAAACCCTGCGGAAAGTAGGTATAGAGGGAACTTTCTTCAACATAATAAAGGCCATATGTGACAAACCCACAGCCAACATCATCCTCAATGGTGAAAAACTGAAACCATTTCCACTAAGATCAGGAACAAAACAAGGTTGCCCACTCTCACCACTATTATTCAACATAGTTTTTGAAGTTTTAGCCACAGCAATCAGAGAACAAAAAGAAATAAAAGTAATCCAAATCAGAAACGAAAAGTAAAACTGTCACTGTTTGTAGATGACGTGATACTATACATAGAGAATCCTAAAGATGCTACCAGAAAACTATAAGAGCTAATCAATGAATTTGGTAAAGTAGCAGGATACAAAATTAATGCACAGAAATCTCTTTCATTCCTATACACTAATGATGAAAAATCTGAAAGTGAAATTAAGAAAACACTCCCATTTACCATTGCAACAAAAAGAATAAAATACCTAGGAAAAAACCTACCTAAGGAGACATAAGACCTGTATGCAGAAAACTATAAGACACTGATAAAAGAAATTAAAAATGATACAAACAGATGGAGAGATATACCACGTTCTTGGTTTGGAAGAATCAACATTGTGAAAATGACTGTATTACCCAAAGCAATCTACAGAGTCAATGCAACCCCTATCAAACTACCACTGGCATTTTTAAACAGAACTAGAAGAAAAAATTTCACAATTTGTATGGAAACACAAAAGACCCTGAATAGCCAAAGCAATCTTTAGAAAGAAAAACAGAGCTGGAGGAATCAGGCTCCCTGACTTCAGACAATATGGTAGTGGCACAAAAACAGAAATATAGATCAATGGAACAGGATAGAAAGCCCAGAGATAAACCCACACACATATGGCCACCTTATCTTTGATAAAGGAGGCAAGAATATACATTGGAGAAAAGAGAGCCTCTTCAATAAGTGATGCTCAGAAAACTGGACAGCTACATGTAAAAGAATGAAATTAGAACCCTCCCTAACACCATACACAAAAATAAACGCAAAATCGATTAAGGACCTAAATGTAAGGCCAGACACTATCAAATTCTTAGAGGAAAACATAGGCAGAACATTCTATGACATAAATCACAGCAAGATACTTTTTGACCCACCTCCTAGAGAAATGGAAATAAAAACAAAAAGAAACAAATGGGACCTAATGAAACTTCAACGCTTTTGCACAGCAAAGGAAACCATAAACAAGACCAAAAGACAACCCTCAGAATGGGAGAAAATATTTGCAAATGAAGCAACTGACAAAGGATTAATCTCCAAAATTTACAAGCAGCTCAATAACAAAAAAACAAACAACCCAATCCAAAAATGGGCAGAAGACCTAAATAGACATTTCTCCAAAGAAGATATACAGACTGCCAACAAACACATCAAAGAATGCTCAACATTATTAATCATTAGAGAAATGCAAATCAAAACTACAATGAGATATCATCTCACACCAGTCAGAATGGCCATCATCAAACAATCTAGAAACAATAAATGCTGGAGAGGGTGTGGAGAAAAGGAAACACTCTTGCAGTGCTGGTGGGAATGTGAATTGGTACAGCCACTATGGAGAACAGCATGGAGGTTCCTTAAAAAACTACAAATAGAACTACCATATGACCCAGCAATCCCACTACTGGGCATATACCCTGAGAAAACCATAATTCAAAAAGAGTCATGTACCAAAATGTTCATTGCAGCTCTATTTACAATAGCCAGGAGATGGAAGCAACCTAAGTGTCCATCATCGGATGAATGGATAAAGATGTGGCACATATATACAATGGAATATTACTCAGCCATAAAAAGAAACAAAATTGAGCTATTTGTAATGAGGTGGATAGATCTAGAGTCTGTCATACAGAGTGAAGTAAGTCAGAAAGAAAAAGACAAATACCGTATGCTAACACATATATATGGAATCTAAGAAAAAAACAATGTCATGAAGAACCTAGGGGTAAGACGGGAATAAAGACAAAGACCTACTAGAGAATGGACTTGAGGATATGGGGAGGGGGAAGGGTAAGCTGTGACAAAGTGAGAGAGTGGCATGGACATATATACACTACCAAACATAAAATAGATAGCTAGTGGGAAGCAGCCGCATAGCACAGGGAGATCAGCTAGGTGCTTTGTGACCACCTAGAGGGGTGGGATAGGGAGGGTGGGAGGGAGGGAGACGCAAGAGGGAAGAGATATGGGAACATATGTATATGTATAACTGATTCACTCTGTTATAAAGCAGAAACTAACACACCATTGTAAAGCAATTATACTCCAATAAAAACGTTAAGCAAAAAAAACCCAAACCAAACAACTAAACCCACCTCTTCTCTCAGACGCTGCAGTCTAGAAGCGGCTTCTGAAGCACTCCCTCAGCCATGCACATGTACCTGCCAGGACCCCACCCTCCCAGGCAAGGAAGCCCCTCACACTCTATCAGAAACAGTGGCTGTTCCCTGGACCAAACGAGTTTTGTAATAAAATTTTTCCTTGTCCATGTGAAACTGAGGAAAATGGGAGCAACGCACTTAACTTTTTATGAAGCTAAAATTGAAATAACTCTTTTATTCTTATGTTATGCCCTTTTAAAATTTGTGATGTTAAAATGTTCTTTTTTTCACCTTATGGAGATAGTAGATGCTGGTTCTTTTTTTGTTTGCTTGTTTTTAGGGGCGGTTTTGCTAGTCGCTTAAATTTCCAAGGGGGAAATACATTATTTAGGATCTTCTACACTTGCCTGAAAAGCACTTAATAGAAACTATTTTTCCATTTACTATTTTTTTCTATTTTTCTATTAACTATCTTTGTTAGTTGCTTTCATTTTGCCCCATTTGGCAAAATTAAATGGTTGGGAAACTCCCCTCCGCAATTTTAGAAATATATATCTTACTGACCCATTAAATACAATAACCTGAGAAACAGTGATCAAAAATGTCTTTCAAAGGAGCACCACAGGAAGTTGCATCCAGTGTCAATAAAATGTTTTCAAAACAGATATCATTATGGTTACAATGTACTTCAAATGAATACCAAAAAGTAACAGTGGAGCTGCTTAGCAGGTATAAAAATAATCCTTTAAAGCTGCGAATGATGTGCAAACATGTCACTCCTCAAAAAACTTGGCAGGAATAGTTAATGGAAAATCTATTTATTATCTGGGGACTTCCCTGGCGGTCCAGTGGTTAAGACTCCATGCTTCCAATGAAGGGGGCACGGGTTTGATCCCTGGTGGGGGAACTAAGATTCCCACATGCCGTGGTGCAGCCAAAAAAAAAAAAAGTCTATTTGTTATTAAAGACTGCTGGTCTCATAAATCTTTTTCTTGCTTTAATAGTTTTAATAATCATCCTTTTAAAGAAACAATTTACTTTAAAAAAATGTTTATTGGAGTATAGTTGATTTACAATGTTGTGTACAGCAAAGTGAATCAGTTATATATATACATATATCCACTCTTTTTTAGATTCTTTTCTCATATAGGCCATTATAGAGTACTGAGTTGAGTTCTCTGTGCTATATAGTGGGTCCTTATTACTTATGTAGTTTATATATAGTAGTGTATATATGTCAATCCCAATTTATCTATCCCTCCCTCACCCCCTGGTAACCATAAGTTTGCCAAACAATTTACTTTTATTTTAACAACTTCAGTAAAGTCAGAGCAAAATATTAATGTAAAGTCTAAAATTGTTCATTCCTATGGTCAGAAAAATTATATTTTACCCATAAATGGTAATAATGTCAGTAACGGTATAAGTCTCCATGTGTCTCTTCTGACATATTTTAGGATTCAAGTCTACATTACTAAAAATTTGTAAGCCCATTTATCTGCATCTCTTACTCCCTGGACAAATTTCTGTGACAGTAGACTTAAAGTCTGATACTGAGATGTGAATATGGTCCCTAAAGGATTAGAACAATGGCCTGGATATCATTATAGAATCATGGTACTTTTCATAAATTTCTTGGTTCAGCGTTTCTCAACAGTGTTTCTATTAAGCGCTTTCAATAAAAGAGTTGTATAGTCATGCAAGTTTAGAAGATCCTGAATAATGTATTTCTCCCTTGGAAATTCACAATACACACTGGCACATTAAAGGTTCTAAGAAGCCCTGCCCTAAAAAAACCTCTTCAGCTTGGTTTAATACAGTTTTCCCAAACTTTCTTTAGCATTTAACATTCATGAATGGAACACACTTGGAGAAACAATGATCTAATTCAGGGTATTTTATTGGTTGTAAAACCAGGACCAGAGAAAGGTTAAGAGACTTTGTTCAAGATTGCCCAAGAAAGTAATAGCCATCAGGACCAGAAACCCAGGTTCCCCCAATATTCTATTATGACATGCTGCCTTTGTTCGGCCTCATAAAAACTTTGGAAATTGTTATGGAAAACCTGTTATGAAAGTGAAACAGAGAAAACCCAGGTGGATACAAAGTGCGTTCTTATCAATTTCCATTCCTTTCCAGTTGATGTTATCAGAACATTTTTTAAAACTTGGTGGTGTGTGCATAAATGGGAGGCTTGTAATTGGTGAATGGTGTAGAGAAATTGCTTTTTCTTCAGGCTACTGTTATTCAGATTATGTTTGAATGTATGAAAATTTAGGACAAAGATGTTAGCTTCTAAGTAACACACTGAAGCCCTCTGTATCTAAGGATCAAGATATAACAGGTTGAGATAGTATGAACTGGGATACTCTGTGTCATAGATTATGTATTTTGGACATTTATCTAACAACTGATCCTTAGAACATAAAATAATACACTATATAACAGCAGTCCCCAACCTTTTTGGCATCAGAGATCGGTTTTGTGGAAGACAATTTATTCATGGACGGGAGTTGGCACGGGGTTGGCAGGGGGATGGTTCAGGAGGTAATGCGAGTGATGGGGAGTGGCAGATGAAGCTTCGCTTGCTCACTGGCTGCTCACCTCCTGCTGTGCAGCCCGGTTCCTAACAGACAAGGCACCCTTCCGCGGCCTGGGGGTTGAGGATCCCTCCTATACAGTGTAAGCACTCCACAAAACCTGTTCATGTTTATTTAGTAATCCCTAATACCTTTTTTCATTTAGAAATTTCTAAACTTTAATCAACTTCCATTTAAAAAAATACTTTTAAAATGTTTGAATAATTGTCATGTAGCATTACTGTCTCCTATCAGAATAGAATTAGTCACATACTTTCTATTACTTTGGAATATTGTGAGATGGTTAATTATAGTGTACCTGAATGATTTCCAGTAGTCCCTTGAAAAAGGCCTCAGTGATCCATTTTGTACCAATGGGTTAAGAAAAGCAAAATAAACATACTTCCAATTTCATAGTTCTTTTTTTCTGTGTAAAAACCACTTTTTAAAAGAGATAGTCATTAAGAAAGATTTGTAAGGGGGTAGGGGCAGTACAGGGGTAGGGGATTAGGAGATAAAAACTATTATGTATAAAATAAGCTACAAGGAACAAGGACCTACTTATAGCACAGGGAACTATATTCAGTATCTTGTAATACCTATAATGGAAAAGAATCTGAAAAAGAATATATATATATATATATATATATACACACACACATACATATAAAACTGAATCACTTTGCTGTACACTTGAAACACTGTAAATCAACAATACTTCAATAAAAAAATAAAATAAAATAAGGTACAAGGATATAGTATACAACACAGGGAATATAGCCAATATTCTATAATAACTATAAATGGAGTATAACCTTTAAAAATTATGAATCACTACATCGTACACCTGTAACTTACATAATATTGTACATCAACTATACTTCAAAAAGAAAATACTCAAAAAAAGATTTGTGAATGTTTTTTCTAATTAATTTTTATTAGAATATAGTTGCCTTACAATATTGTGTTAGTTTCTGCTGTACAGCAAAGTGAATCAGTTATACATACACCTATATCCCCTCTTTTTTAGATTTCCTTCCCATTTAGGTCACCACAGAGCACTGAGTAGAGTTCCCTGTGCTATACAGTAGGTTCTCACCAGTTGTAAATGTTTTTAAGAAACACATCTCCAAATTAACCCACATAAAAATCTTGTAATGGTCAGAGAATAGAACTTCAGAATAGTCTTCATATAATTAATGACAGAAGTGGTTAGTGACACTTTGTTTCAAAAATGTGCAACTTAATATTCGTAACTTACAGCCCTCCTTTTGTTTTCTTTTAATTTTCTATATGAGAACAATTTTTTTTCCCCACTGAGACTATACTTATTAATATTTATTTATTTTTTCTGCGCTGGGTCTTATTTGTGGCACACGGGATCCTCACCATGGCATGTAGACTTCTTAGTTGCAGCATGCATGTGGGATCTAGTTCCCTGACCAGGGATCAAACCCGGGCCCCCCCGAATTGGGAGCGTGGAGCCTCAGCCACTGGACCACCAGGGAAGTCCTGAGACTATATTTAAATTACAGAGGAAGAACGTGTTAAAATTTCTTTATAGCCTCATGTCACTTCTCTGTTTATTGTACACTCCACCTTCAGAATCCTGTCCTTGTTCTTCTAAACTTCTGTTGCAGGCAGAATTCTAATGTCCTCCATGGTCTCTGTCCTCTAATGGTTTCCCCATCATTATACAAGTTACATAGCAAAAGGATTTGACAGGTGCAGTTAAGTGTATTAATCCGTAGACCTTAAGCCAGAGAGAGGATCTAGGAGGGCTTAACCTAATCACATGAGCCCTATAAAAGCATAGAGTTTTCTCCAGCTGGTAGTAAAAGTCAGAGAGATTCCAAATATGTGAAGGATTTGACATGTCATTTCTGCCTTTGAAGATGGAGTCGGCCATGTGGTAAAGAATATGAACAGCTTCTGGGAGCTGAGAGCAACCCCCAGCTGACAGCCAGCAAGGAAATGGGAATGACAGTCCTACAACCACAAGGAACAGAATGCTGCCAACAACCTGAAAAGGCTGGAAAAGGATTCTTCTCCAGAACCTCTAAGATGAGAGCCCAGTCCAGCCTATACATGAGTTCTTAAAAAAATATGTTAAAGAAATGTCTACCAATTCTTGTGATATTAAGATTTTTTTTAAAGTCAAGAATGTCAAATTTTGTAAAATGCCTGTACACATCTGCAAAGATACTCCTATCATTTCTCTCCTTTATCTATTAAACTAGTTATTATTGTTGCCTTAGTAATTTTCCTTGTATTCCTGGTATGAATCCAATGAGGACATAGACTGTTACTGCATTAATTTGCTACTGGATTCTAACTGTCCTTTATGGGACAACCTGGGTAATCTTAAGGAGAAGAGAAGGTTAATTTCACTTCGGTCTCCTATAGGAAATCTCTTAAGGCATAGGCAGCTGCTGAGGTTATTTTATCACATTTTCTGTTTTTCTACTGTAGAATAAGTTATAATACTGTGTTCATTACAGATGTAGAAAAGTAAAGTAATCAACAAGCAGGGGCCATCCATAATGACAATACCCCAAGTATAATAGCCAGCCTCCAAACTGACCCCCAATGATCACTGCCTCCTGGTATACATGACCTTGGGTAGCCTCCTCCCATATTAGGTAGCCATAGGATATTGCAAAAAATAATAGGTCGTGATTTCTAAGCCTAAGTCATAAAAGATGTTGCAGTTGCAGCTTCTGTATTGTTCTCTCTCGAATCACTTGCTCTGGGGGAAGGCAGGTGCCATGTTGTAAGGTAATGCAAGCAGCCCTATGGAGAGGCTTACATAATGAAGAGCTGAAGTCTCCTACCAACAGCCATGTGAATGAACCATCTTGGCAATGGATCCTTAAATACCAGTGAGATTCCAGATGACCACAACCACAGCCAATGTTTTGCCTGCAACCTCATGAGACATCCCAAGCTAAACCATCCAATTAAGCCACTCCTTTATTTCTGACCCACAGAAACTATACAATAATAAATGTTTGTTTTTTAAGTCACTGAGTTTTAGGGTCATTTTTTTACTCAATAGATAACTAATACCAAGTTTCACATAGTTTCCTCCCAACAGAAATGCTGAAAGGTACCTACCTCTCCAAAACCTTTCTTTCCTCATAATGGATCTTTTTCATTACTTTAACCAGAAGATCAGTGCCTCACAGGACTTCCCTGGTGTCCAGTGGCTAAGACTCCACGCTCCTAATGCAGGGGGCCCGGGTTCAATCCCTGGTCAGGGAACTAGATCCCACATACCGCAACTAAGAGTCCGCATGCCACAACAAAGATCCCGCATGTCGCAACTAAGACCCAGTGCAGCCAAATAAATTAATTAATTTAAAAAAAAAAAAGATAATTGCCTCTCACCCAGGCTGTGAAAGTGAGAGTTCCTCTTCCTGAATGATGGTCTGCCCTCACCATTTCCCTAATGACTATTTTCCCAAATAATGCCCATACAGTGGGAAAATCTTGGCCCAGAAAAAAATCATCCAGAAACGTAAATCTTAGAATACTTATTTTCCTGTTATCTCTTTTTTCCTCTCTGTCAAGATATAAGTATAATGTGAATAAATTGTTAGAGAAAGGAGCAAATCTGCCATTATCCTTGGTTCTGAGACATAATTATACTCTAAAGCATTTATCTCAATCTTTCTGAATAACCTAGAGTTTTATAAGATACAGGCCCCACGCCTAGGCCTCACTCTAATGGCTCTGATTCAGTACGTCTGAAGTGAGACCCAGAAATCAGTGGGTTTTTTTAATTGTGAAATTATTCTGATTATCCACTGTTAATTTGTCTTTTTACTAAAACCACATGATTTTCTTATTATGTTTATCTGTCTCCTCCCTCTGAAATATAAGCTCTATGAAGGAAGATATTTTTGTCTATTTTGTTCACTGATGTATCCCCAGCAACTAGTACTATGCCTGGCACACGGTAGGTAATCAATAAATGTTGAATAAACAATTGTAAAAGTTGATGAGCAGTATGGGAAGAAACAGATCTGGGAATGCAACATGGAGTATTTATAATTTAAAGAGTTATAGTAGGATAGACTTCATTGAGAAATGACTTGAGGATATAACAGAGTGTACCATATGAACATCTGGAGGAAGAGGGTTCCAGGCAAACGAAAAAGCAGTACAAAGATCTTGAGTCTAGGATAGTCCCAGAAACATCAAAAAGACCAGAGTGGCTGAAGTGAAATGGAGACAGAAAATCAGAGGAGTAAATGGGGCCAGATCACGCATGGCCTTATAGATACAAAAGAACGTTGGCTCTTATTTTAAGAAATGAAGAGCTATTGCAGTGTTTTGAAGAAAGCCATTGCATATTTAAAAGCTCATTCTGGCTGTTTGTGTTGAGAATAGAACGTCGAGCACAGATGGAATTAGGGAGACAAGGCAGAAGGTAGGCTGAGCCTTATTTAAGTGACTTCAGGAAAAATTGGAAGAAAGAAATTGGATACAATGAGTAAACAGAGCCTTTTTGAGGTTTGCTGAAAAGGGGAACACAGAAATGATTCAAACAAAGGTTTTATGTTTTAAGATGGTAGACATAATAGTGTCATATTTGTATGCTAACGGAAATGACCCAATAGAAAAAAACATGGGTGGTTCCAAAACCTGGGATTCTAAACTCTAGGAGAGACAAGGAACAATTGACAGAGAGAGCAGAAGAGCAGGAAAAATATAAGGGGCTATTAAAGAACAATATGTAGACATGTAGACTCTAGCTTCAGATTGTAGCTACCAAAAAACCCATTTCCCTCTGAATATCTGAGAGTAGGGTAGCATATCTCCATCCCCTTCCACATAACAATTATGTGTCAGGAGAGAATAGTTTCCCACAGAAGTGAGAAAGAGTTTGTCAACTTTAATCTCCATGGTGGGGGGGTACTGTGACCCCTTAGTTCACATTACCACCTCCTTCAGTTCTTCATTTTCTTCTCTGGTAAACTGATGTGATTTATCTTAACATTTAAATCCTACCTCTCCACCCCACTGTAGCATATTGACTCATCAAGGCATCTGCTGTCTGCTTGCTCTGTTTTTGTTTTTTTTTTTTGTGGTACGCGGGCTTCTCACCGTTGTGGCCTCTCCTGCTGTGGAGCAGAGGCTCCGGATGCGCAGACTCAGCGGCCATGGCTCACGGGCCCAGCCGCTCCGCGGCATGTGGGATCTTCCCGGACCAGGGCACGAACCCGTGTCCCCTGCATCGGCAGGTGGACTCTCAACCACTGCGCCACCAGGGAAGCCCTGCTTGCTCTGTTGATTTGCACATACCATAGCAGAATTAAATGGGTGAGTTACTTACCTGAATATCTTTCTGTTGGAGAAAGATGTGACCATCTAGGTCAGGGTTTCTTAATCTCTGCAGACTGACATCTTCGGCTGGATAATCCTTTGCTGTCTGGTGCAGTGTAGGGTGTTGAGCAACATTCTAGGTCTGGACCCACTAGAAGTCAGAAGCACCTTCCTCTCTGTCCCACTTCCTGCCCCAGTTGTGACCAAAAGAATGTTCCAGACATTGTCAAATGTCCCCCAGGAAGTAAAAATTACCCCCCCACCCAGTTGAGAACCACTGATATAGATGTAAAATTTCTCAATACATTATTAATAGATCCTGGTGCTGTCAATGACAAAACATGGGATAAAGCCGGGGGTTTGTTACCTATATCTTTATTCTGTGCTTTTGTCATAGATAATCATTGTTAACCCTCCACTTCTTACCACTATTCTCAAAATGAACATTGTGGACCTGGTATAAAGCAATAACTTCACGCTCACTTTAAAAACTGGTACATTTCCACACATGATTGGACTGGGGAGAATGAAGGAATGAGAATAGGTGAACTATGGACACTTAAAATACTATTGGTGAGATTTTGCCATCTGAGGCTTTTCAAAATATTTGTTCAAGCACCATACAGATCTTTTTTTTCCTATCAACTGATTGCTGATAACATAAAATTGGTCTTATCTGCATTGGGTGCATTGATATGTATTACTTTGAGGTATCAAAAAACATCAGGACCAGAAGAACCCAGTCAAGCTTGAGAAGAACGTATTTGAATTCAAGACATAGTACAAAGTTACAGAAGTTAAGACAGTGTAGGACTGGCACAGGATATACAAATAGACCAATGGAAGAGAATAGTCAGAAAAGACCCAGTCTATGACAGATATCAATGCAAGTCTATAAGGGAATGAATAGCTTTGCAATAAGGGGTATTGGAACACGTGGATATTTTATGGAACAAAATGGAACTTGACCCCTACCAAACCGGGTATACAAAATTTAATTTGAGATATATCACAGTTCTAAATGTGTAAAACAATAAAGCTTTTAGAGTAAAACAGGAAAATTTCCTCGAGACAGTCCTAAATAGAAGACAAAAAATACTAACCATAAAAGACTGACTTCATTAAAATTAAGAACCATACCCATCAAAAGACACAATTAAGCAGGTAAAAAGGCAAATCACAGACTGAGAGATCTTCATGACACGTACGTCCAACATCTCTAAATCAGTAAGAAAATGACAATAATCCAACTTTTTAAAATGAGCGAAATTCCTGAAGAGGTCTGTCACAAAAGAGGCTAGTCAATGGAATACTACATAGTAATTTAATTAAAAAAAAACCTATTGATACTTGCAACAAAACAGATGAATATTACAGACATTATATTAAGTGAAAGTAGTCACAACAGTACATACTGATGATGCATTTATATGAAGTTTAGGCAAAACAAATAATGATGGAAGTCAGAATAGTGATTACCTTTTGAGGGTGTGTTAACTAGGGAGGGGCATGAGGAAACCTTCTGGAGAGATAAAATATTCCATAAATTTTATATGGACGGTGGTTTCATGGGCCCTATGGAACATACAGATAACTCTTTTGAGGAGTTTTGCTGCCAAGCAGAGAATCAAGGCAGTAGCTGGCAGAGAGAGTGGGGTTAGGAGAAGTTTCCTAAAGGATGGGGAAATAACATATGTATATGCTGATAGGAATAATTAAGTAGCGAGGGACAATGGTGATGGAGGGAGAATGCTGGCGTAATGTCCCTATGCAAGGTGGGAGAGGATGAGATGTTCTCCCTATGTGGAGGAAATGGAGGTTCTATAACAGCAGGAAAGATGCTAGACTACATGCGAGTGATGGTTTGGATTTTAGAGCGTAGATGTGATGAGAGCCTAGGAAGTTCTTTTCTGATTGTTTCCATCTTCTCAGAGAATTAGGAAGCAAAACTGGCAGAGTGAGGATAGAGGAAGTGACTTGGAAATAGGGGAAAAGAGAAGTGTGAAATAATCAAGAGAGTAGCACAGTTGGTGGACCAAGAATCTATACTTCAATATACATATGTATAATTCAATCACTTTGCTATACACCTGAAACTAACACAACATTGTACTATACTTTAATTTTTTTAAATGGTTAAAAAAAGAAAAAAAATTATACTCAGAGAAGTCTTGCTCCCATCCTTCTCCTGTTCCCATGGCCTCTTCATCCCTTATAGGTAAACATTTCTTCACTCTGTAAAGAATTAAACATTTATCCTGCCTTTGGGGAAGAACTATTACTTATCTCCTGTTGATGAGGGAAAATTCTTCTTTATAGAAAAATGCCAGCTAATAAATGTAGGAGGAATTACTTAATTGGAAAAATCTTTTTGCCGTTCTTATTGAAATAATTAATTCAGACAGGATGTTAAAACCATCGGGTAAAGTTTTTGAAGATGATATTGGCACAGAACCAAATATCACCCCACAGATTACTTGCTTATTGTAAAGGAAAAACATATCTCACAACTGATTGAGCTGGCATTATCATCTTAGCCAAGTGACAAACTTGACACTTTGTGCTCACTGATGGGATGCAATATTAAATATACAGCATTAACCATGAAGCATTCTTGCCAAGAAATGTTTACCATGTTTCCAGCCAAACCTTTGGGCTAAACCTCCAGTTAATAGGAATATGGGAGTTAAAAGAACAAGTTAAACAATCAGACAAATCAAGAATGTGGGACATCTTACTAGACAAGTGATCTGGTTTCTTCTAATGGCAATGTCAAGGAGGAAAAGTGGCAGAGCTGTTCTAAAGAGACTAAATAAGACTAAATTTTAAAATGACATAATGATTCACAAATAGTAAGGTATTCACACCAGGTACATAAAGTTCAACACTTTGCAATATTAAGTACCTTATTATTACTCTTACAGTTGTGTATAAATAGTTGTAGAAATAACAAGTAACGTGTGAAGTGTTACTGATTCTTTACCTTATCAACAAGATGGACGTTGAACATTAAAATTGCAAGGAGTTTTATTTATAAAACCATTTAAAACATTTAAGTTTCAAAAATTATTTTAATTTTATTTAAAATTGAGACACTGGGCTTCCCTGGTGGCGCAGTGGTTGAGAGTCCGCCTGCCGATGAAGGGGACACGGGTTTGTGCCCCGGTCCGGGAAGATCCCACATGCCGCGGAGCGGCTGGGCCCGTGAGCCATGGCCGCTGAGCCTGCGCGTCCGCAGCATGTGCTCCGCAACGGGAGAGGCCACAGCAGTGAGAGGCCCGCGTACCAGAAAAAAAAAAAAAAAAATTGAGATACTAACTGTATTCATATTTTGTCTTTTAGCTTTAATAACTTTGAATATTTTAAGACAACTTTTTAAAACAAAAATAATGTTAATATTTATTTTAATTTCCATTTTAATGAAATATATTTAAATATTATACACTTGGAATACATTTTTTACACTTTATGTTAGTGCCAACAGATATTGTGAGAAAATTCTTATAAGAATATAATTAATGATTTTGTTAGAATGAAAGCAAAACAAATGAAAAAGTTTCTTCAGAATAAAGATTTGAAAAGACAAGAAAAGATAAAAGCAACAGAAGAATATCCAAATATATAGAGAATAGAATCAAAATAAGCAGCATTCCTGAAGGAGAGACCTGAACAAAAGAAACAAAAACATTATTCAAAGGCATATGACTTTATTACTCCCCCAGACACTGCTGTTGAACACCCAGATATGTGCAATAATTAAATTCAGTCCACTTTGATATTTTGTACTTTTTCATATAAAAACCATAGTGCTACCCATCTTTTTCAATTTTATTGTAATAAAAATTTATTTGCCAAGGTAAGAGGATGGAATATATTTTAAGTTTGTTATCATGATTGAAACATTTAAAATATTTAGACATATTGTACATGGATCTCCATTTGAACTCTTGCCTTGGATCCTGTAAACATTAGGGTGGGCCTGACTGCAATTTCAAATACCAAAATAATTAAGCAATATCTATAAAGTTCTCAAAGAGAAAACTGCAACCCTAGAATGGTAAACCACTTATGTGTATTCAAGTTTCCTTCAACATGTAAAAAGAAACAGATGATTTCAGATGAGCTGAGAAAATAAAGCATCCATAAGTCCTTGAAAAAGTTACATAAAGATGTCTAACAAATGACCCAAAGTTAAGAGCTCAAGATTGGGAGATTTCAGGGAAAACAGCTGTGTGAATTAGTTCCTACTGCTCCACTCTTTCAACTCCAGCCCAAATACCAACTACTTCCCCCAAGCAAGCAGGTAGAGTGTATAAGCTAAACTTCAAGTCTGCTTAGATCTCTTCAGAAGAGATTAAACTCCGGACTTTCCCTTTCAGGCCAGATAAAAACCTTGGGGTCCTGTAGAAAGAGCAAGAGTCCTGGTGTGAGGATTGAAAAGTCACTAATATATGATCATACCAAACCTCATTCCTTTTCACCTGTCTGGCCCTTAGGGATAGTGGGGAATTGACAAACTGACTGAATCCTTCCTGCCCCAGAATCAGGAATCCAGAGAGCAGAGAGTTCTCAGTAGGGGATAAACAACCTTCTGGCTTGAGTGCCACCAGGCTGCCAAGACAGAAAACACCAGTGCCTCTCAGAACTAGTGGAGTTGCCCTGGAGGTACACCAGCAGCAGGACTTGAGCCCTGAGCAAGGGTGGGACCCCGTGGAGGCAAAGGAAAATAACAAGGCCCCTAATCTAGCAGCCAGAGTGAGAAAGCAGCAGCATACCCAGAACTGAGATCACCTCCTGAAACAGAGCTACTGGAGGGCAAAGCACCGACCTTAAACATACAAAATGAAAGTGCTTAAGGAAATTTGATTACAAATCACAGATGATGGATTTAAATTTTTTTAATTAAGTAGATAAATGAAAGCGGAGAAATGTCACTATTTAGACCTTGATTAATTAAAGGTCAAGTCAGTGACCTACCTTTTTTTTTAAATTTATTTTTTGGCTGCGTTGGGTCTTCATTGCTGTGCACAGGCTTCTCATTGTGGTGGCTTCTCTTGTTGCGGAGCACGGGCTCTAGGCATGCAGGCTTCAGTAGTTGTGGCACATGGGCTCAGTAGCTGTGGTGCACGGGCTTAGTTGCTCCGCGGCATGTGGGATCTTCCCAGACCAGGGCTCAAACCCATGTCCCCTACATTGATAGGCGGATTCTTAACCACTGCGCCACCAGGGGAGACCCAGAGACCTATCTTAAAACACTGAGCAAGCATGCAAAAAACGGGACTCGAGAGAAAAGATGACAACTGACCTGGACAGATCCAAAGGCATTTCTCATAAAAAAGTCACGGAGTGCCAGGAGAAATTCACAAAATATAGATGAAGGAAAGGCAATCATTAAATAAATTAATAAAAGAAAATATAAGCCTGTAGATTGAAGGGGTTAGGAGCCGCAGTTAAGGTTGTTTGAGAAAACACACACCCTAGATTAGCTTCATAAAATTCTCTATTATTTCAAGGATAAAATCATACAAGCTTCAAGAGGGAAGAGATATGGGAACATATGTATATGTATAACTGATTCACTTTGTTATAAAGCAGAAACTAACACACCATTGTAAAGCAATTATACTCCAATAAAGAGGTAAAAAACAAAAGTCATACAAGCTTCTAGGCTAAAAGAACAAAAGATTGAGAGAGAAAGAGAGAAAAAGAATCATCTTCCCATCCCACCCCCAAAAAAGATCAGTATTGGATTTTTTTTAACAATGCAAGGTAAAACTAGTTTAGCTTCTTTCTTAATTAAATTTGAGTCTTTTCTTGAGTATTTTGCTAAGATGGTATAGACAGCTGGTAGATTTTCTGAATATTTCCCTTTCTGAGATTTTTTTTTTTTCACTCAGCTAATGAAGGATAACAGACACTTGTAGAATACATAGTGTGCCAGGCATTGTTCTAAGCACTTTAAAAGTATTAACTCTTTTAATCCTCATAACAACCCCATGAGGTAGATGCTGTTATAATCCCTATTTTATAGATGAGGAAAGAAAGCACCAAGAGGTTTAAAAGTTTGTCTAAGTCACAAGCTGGTAAGTGGTAAAATCTTTTCTCTCTACTAATATCAGCCAATGTGCAATACAAAATTAAAAGTCATAAGCAGAATAAAGAGACACCTTATAGAAAAGGCAACTCATGCAGATACAATGGTCACAAATCTGTAAACACTAACACCATGAATAATTTTGACTTCAAAAAAATTCACAATTTGTGGATGAGAAAAAATACCATAACTCAAGTCACTAAATGATATACTTGTGAAAGTATTTGTAATACAAAACAAATAAGTAATCTCATAGAAAACAATAGTAAAAAGTAACTTGACAGGAAAATGGACTATGGATATAAATATGCAGAAGAGTAAGTATTAATAGGCAGAAGAGTCAATCCAAAGACACATATGAAAATATTTTAAAAACACTATTATACAGAAAAACATAAAGTATCGATGACACACTACTTTACATCTATCAGAGCATCAAGATTCAAAAGCCTCAGTTAACACCTTACCAAAGTCCTTACTATGGCTGACGAGGCCTAACCTAGCCTAGACTACCCCTTCTGACCTCATTTCTTTTCACTCTTCTCCTATCACTCAACCACACTGTCCAGCTTCAAACGCATCTTCAAACGCAAGAAACATCGACCCCCTCTGCCTAAAACACGCTCTCTTTAGGTATTATCATGGCTTACTCCTTCTTACATCAGGTCTTTGCCCAAAAGTCAATGCTCAGAAATTTGCCCTGATCACCCAATACAGAATCCTTCTCCCACAATACTCCCTCTCATCTTATCCTACTCTATTCTTCCTTATAACACTTACCAGTTACCTAGTATAACTGATTGTTTTATTGTATTGGTGCAATATTTATTAGATCGTATTAGTGGTTGTACTGCATTTGCTTATTACTTATCTCCCTCAGTAGACTCGAAAGTCCAAGAGAGCAGAAACTTTTTCGACTCTAATGTCTGGAATAGTGCCAGACACATGGCAGAGATACTCAAAACTTGTTGATGGAATGAACAAGCATACAATGAGCAAACAACTATCACTAGTAAAGGTGCTAAGAAAATGGAACTCTTCTAAATGGGGATATGTGGATTTACAATAGCATTTTTGAATTTATGTATAATTATGCACATCTATGACAACATCCCTTTTAACCCAGCAATGGGTTACCATCCTCATAATCTAAATAAAGCTCCAAAATATAAGGACATATGCATAAGAAGAATGTCTGTAATGGTACTACTTGTAGAGGAAAAAAACAAGAATGAATGCTCGGGACTTCCCTGGTGGCACAATGGTTAAGAATCTGCCTGCCAATGCAGGGGACACTGGTTCGAGCCCTGGTCTGGGAAGATCCACATGCTGTGGAGCAACTAAGCCCGTGTGCCACAACTACTGAAGCCTGTATGCTTAGAGCCCGTGCTCCACAACAAGAGAAGCCACCGCAACGAGAAGCTAGTGCACCACAACAAAGAGTAGCCCTCGCTTGCCGCAACTAGAGAGAGCCCACACAGCAATGAAGACCCAACTCAGCCATAAATAAATAAATAAATAATAAATAAATAAGAATGAATGCTTATCAAGAAGCATATGTTTGGATAAAACACGGTACATACACAGCACAGGTTATGTAAGCTTTAAAATAACTGAAACTAGATCTGTGCCTATTAGGAGGATTTGTACTAACTAGTAAGCAAGAAAAGCAAGATTCAGATAAATGTATATAATGTGAGCCCATTTTATAAAACAATGACTAACTTTTCACTCCATATGTGTGTGCATATATAAGCACGATAAAGCGTGAGGTAACAGATTTTTTTAAAAATTTATTTATATTTTGTTTTTGGCTGCGCTGGGTCTTCGTTGCTGCGTGCGGGCTTTCTCTAGCTGCTGCGAGCGGGGGCTACTTTTCGTTGCGGTGCGCGGGCTTCTCATTGCGGTGGCTTCTGTTATTGCGGAGCATGGGCTCTAGGTGTGTGGGCTTCAGTAGTTGTAGCACCCGGGCTCAGTAGTTGTGGCTCACGGGCTTAGTTGCTCCACAGCATGTGGGATCTTCCCAGACCAGGGCTCGAACCTACATCCCCTGCATTGGCAGGTGGGTTCTTAACCACTGCGCCACAAGGAAGTCCTAGATTTTTAATAATGATTATGTGGGGTGTGAGTATGGTAAGGAAAACAAGAATTCTTTTGAAAAAATGTCCACACCAAAATAAACACAAGACATGGCCACCTTACTTACAATGATACATGTGACAGATACTGTCGGCTATCTATCCAACAGCTATTCCCCACCATTCTTTCGTGCTTTCAAAGTCTACCTCTCAATATATTGGGTTGGCCAAAAAGTTTGTTTTGGTTTTGCCAGCTTATGGAAAAACCTGAACAAACTTTATGGCCAATCCAATAGAAACAGAAAATGCCAGAAGCACTCTTTCCCAGCCTCCCTTGCAGTTGAGGCATGGCCATGTCATCTGACCAACGGAAAGTAAAAATCTGCTAGGGTCTCCTAGGAAAGATTTCTTTGCTCCTTGAAAAGACACACACAAGGAGAAGCAGCTTATTTCCTTATTTCCTATTTTTGAACATAGTTATCTGAGGAAGTTATGGCTAGAGCTGTGAGAGCCATCTTGTGACTATGAGAGGAAAGCCAAGAAAATCAAAAGAAGCCAATCCAAAGTCCTGACTTTGGTAAACTGCTATAAATTCTGTAACTGTCAACCTCTAGCTTTTGTATTATATGTTATATATTTACTTAATAAACCTCTATTGTTGATATTATTTTTAGCAATATATCTGGGTCAACTATAGCCCAATATCTTAAACAGCCCTGTGTTTATGTGGGTATTATGAATGTATTAAAATGTGACCAACAAAATATTAACAATAGTTCTCATACTTTTATAAATTGTTTAAATGGCTTGAATTTTTACTGAGCAACTGTCATTTATATAGTCAGATCAAAATAATGAGGCTGGGCTTCCCTGGTGGTGCAGTGGTTGAGAGTCCGCCTGCCGATGCAGGGGACACGGGTTCATGCCCTGGTCCGGGAAGATCCCACATGCCGCGGAGCGGCTGGGCCCATGAGCCATGGCCGCGTCCGGAGCCTGTGCTCCACGATGGGAGAGGCCACAACAGTGAGAGGCCCACGTACTGCAAAAAAAACCCAAAAAACAAACAAACAAAAACAAACAAACAAAAAATAATGAAGCTGATTTCATTAATTTTAAAAGTGATGACCTCAGGATCAGAGATAAATATTAAATACTGAAAATGTGATTATAAAACAGTGTAAATTGTCAAAATTACTACTCATTGAGAAAACTGACAGTGTAAAAAAGGTAATAAAAATAATCTATCCTCTGAAAAAGACTTAAAACTGTAAAAGTTTAAGCATTTTCTTAAATAAGGGCTAAAGATATTACCTGTGATGTAATAGTTAACATTGACAAAGAACACAAGTTAAAGAATTCTTTGAAAACTTTAACCACTGCAAGAATCAAAAATAAAATACACATTTTAGAAAGACAAAAGCAAAGAAAATAGTTTAAAGCAAAACACTGGAAAAAGAAGTAGCAATCAAGCATTTAGAAACAAATAAAAAGATGACTATCACCAAAGCTATCAATTATAACAATAAATTAATCTTCTGTAGACAGATGATCTCAGAAAGGGTTAAAAATGACCAAAATATGGTTTCAAATTGAAGATAACAGACTGAGGGTAAATTTATCTCCCTTCCTTCCCAAAATCATAATGAAATAACAGTGAAGAGGAATAACGACTTCTGATGTGAAATAGCTGATCGAATCAAAATCACCATCTTTCCCTTTCTCCTCCTGGATACTCAAAAAAAACAAGAATATAGGAGGAGGGAAACTGTGACTTTCCTCAATGAAACATAGGAAAAGTGTAATCCACAGACACCAAAACATAGATAAGTACTGCCAAAAGCACATACAGTTATGCAGAAGTGAATAGAGATGGCACAGTCATGGCAGATCTCAGAGAGCACCAGGAAATATACACTTGTGTCATAAGATGCATCTCCTTCTTTAGAACGACCAGTGCAAGAAGTGAGGGCTGTCACAGGCAAAGGGGAATCGAAAGCTTAGATGCTATCAAGAAGACCCAGCAACAGAAAATATAAGAAATGCCAGAAAAGTACTCTTAAATTGCAATTCACTAACATTTTTAAATGATCACATCAAAAATACTATCAGAACTAAAGTGAACAAACAGCAAAACTAACCATCAGATGAAGAATTCTCCTCCAGAGAATATGAAAAATTATAGTAAAAAAGAATTAAATGGTTATTTTCTTTAGGCTATTCTGATAGCAAGTGAAATCCGACTAACTTAAAAAGGGGTGGCAGGGCTTCCCCGGTGGCGCAGTGGTTGAGAGTCCGCCTGCCGATGCAGGGGACACGGGTTCGTGCCCCAGTCCGGGAAGATCCCACATGCCACGGAGCGGCTGGGCCCGTGAGCCATGGCCGCTGAGCCTGAGCGTCCGGAGCCTGTGCTCCGCAACGGGAGAGGCCACAACAGTGAGAGGTCCGGGTACCACAAAAAAAAAAAAAAAAAGGGGTGGCAGATTTATTTGCTCACACAATGCAGAAATTATCAAATAAAAAGTAGAAAGAGTAGAGAAATAGATGGGTTTCAGTAACAACTGGAATCAGAAACCCCAAAAAACCAGTTCTCAAGACTCTCCATATTGATTCTGGGGCATGCACATGTGCACGTGTGCACACACACACACACACACACACACACACACACACACATCTTGGGAAAGAACTACAAATGTGGCCAAAGTAGAGAAGTTTTATAAGAACAGAGCAGCAACTTTCAATCCTGGCTGCACACTTAATTACCTGGTGACTACCTGAGGAGCTATCAAAAATGCCAGAATGGAAAAACTTGGTAATAAAAGGGGTAGAAGATATGAACAACTTTAAACATACACACAGCCTGTAAAATATATTCAACATCACTCAAAATAACATTAAAACTATACCATTTCTCCTGTTACCACTGACAAATGTTAAAGTATTTTTAAAAATTTATTTATTTTGGCTGCACCAGGTCTTAGTTGCAGCTCATGGGCTCTTTGTTACAGCAATGGGGACTCCTTAGTTGTGGCATTCAGACACTTAGTTGCGGCATGCAGACTCTTAGTTGCAGCATGCATGCGGGGTCTAGTTCCCAGACCAAGGATCGAACCCAGTCCCCCTGCACTGGGAGCATGGAGTCTTACCCACTGGACCACCAGGGAAGTCCCAAACACTAAAGTATTAATAACATAGTCTGTTGGTGAGGCCGTGGAGAAACAGGCACCCTTATACACTGCAGGTATCAATGCACATTGATGAAAACCTTAAGGAAGGGACTAGCATAACTACATACACACTTAGCTTCTAACCAAACAATCCCATTTCTAGGAGTTTAATCTGAAGATACATGAAAATTTAACTACAAGATTATTCATTGCAGCATTGTTTGTAATTACATATACTGAAAAGCATATGGTCATATATAGGAGAGTGGTTGAATAAACTATGGGACAGACAATGGAGTAGTACACTGTAGCTGTAAATAAGATCTCTGTGGATTGATGTAGAACAATTTCCAGCACACACTGTCAGGTGAAATAAGCAAAATGCAAAAGATATCTTCAATATGTTACTCATTGTATAAGAAAGGAGAAATAAGAAAATATACATGCATCTACTCCTTTGTGCCAAAGAAATAAAGATACCCCAGAGATGCATGAATTTGGTTTACAGGAGGAAGGGTGGAAGGGGGTAGAAAGGACAGAAGGAATTAGGAGGGAGGGAAGGATGTAATTTTTGTGAGTTTAACTTTATAAACCATTCTGACTTTTGGAACCATGTTACTGTTTTATACATGCAAGGAAGAAGAAAGGGAAGAAGGGGGAGGGGAAAAGAGAGAAAGGAGGAGGAGTAAAGGGAGGGAGGAAAAAAGGGAAAGGGAAAAGGAAAGGAGGTAAGGAAAAAGAAGAAAAAAGGAAATGAAAAAGAAAGAAGGGAGAAGGGAGAAGAGAGAAATAAATGATGGGGACAGGAGGTCCTAAAATGGAATACAAACAGAAATGAATGAATGAAATATTTTGAAAGGTAACATAGCTACACCAAAGAGGGGACGGGTGGGAGGGAAAACGGAAGATCTGAACAGTGTTTGAACTAAATGCCCTAAATCTAAAGATAAAAATGAACTCTAAACATATCTTGAATTCTTAGGTTTCCTTTTTGCAAAGGAATAGGCTAGCAATTATGAAATTATTTTCTGTTGTTTCTAGCGCTACACAAATAAGTAAATATATTGGGGATGATATCCTGCTTCTTCATTGTACACAGAAAAGAATAACATATATGGAAAGAGAATAAAAGACTCCTGTGATATTGGGTTGGAATGAGATATCGGTGTGAACTCATGGATTTAAGGGGTGTGTGTGTGTGTGTGTGTGTGTGTGTGTGTGTGTATTAACATGATTATAGAAAAAAAAGGTATTTGTGGGTATGTATACAAACAAATTTCTATTTCCTAGCCCTGCTGTGAGAACTTACAAGCAATGTCACCCTGGTAGTAATGAGTATACCAACTGCCCAGATCTTGGTTACTAAATTCCATTCTCTACTAAAATAATCAGGGCTCCATGGAGACATCATCAATTTCAGGGCTGAAGTAGAGAAAGTACAAGAGGAGTCAAGATAAGCCTGAGACATCCTTTTGCACCCGAAACAATGATGTGAGCATGTCAAAGCATAAAGAGGCAGCTTGAAGGGGTTCCCACTGGCCGAATCTGGGACAATATGAACATCAAAATAATGACAGTAAAGGATTATCAACTGAATAAAACAGAAACCTCAGTCTACACTGAAATTAATTAAACAAGGGAAAGCTATTTCTTACAATAGGAAGCCAACTGGAAGTAGAAAAATCACCATTTGCTGATCATAACTGAAAGTGAGACCATCAATAGGTACTAAAACTCTGTGGGTAACTGTTATGGAAAAACAGGAAGTTGTGCTATATGATACTTAACTACTACAAAGTAAAAATCAGCAAGTTTATAAATGGAGACACCCACAGAGATCACCTTAATCGATCAAAGTTAACATCACCAGTAATGGAAAAAATCTGTATCATGTATTCCCTGGTAAAATGTCCTGAGAAACACACATGACTTCTGCTGTATACTTAAGTTCATAACCTGATTCTAATCATGTGGAAATATTATTCAAACCCAAATTGAGAAATATTCTACAAGATAACTGGCATGTACTCTTCAAAAATGTTATGTCCAGGGCTTCCCTGGTGGCGCAGTGGTTGAGAGTCCGCCTGCTGATGCAGGGGACACGGGTTTGTGCCCTGGTCCGGGAAGATCCCACATGCTGCGGAGCGGCTGGGCCTGTGAGCCATGGTCACTGAGCCTGCGCGTCTGGAGCCTGTGCTCCACAACGGGAGAGGCCACAACAGTGAGAGGCCCGCGTACTGAAAAAAAAAAAAAAAAAATTTATGTCCATAAACACAGAAGACTGAGGACTTTTTCCAAATTAGAGACTAAAGGGATAGGACAGCTGAAAGCAAGGTATAAATGTAGGCTTTCATTTACTATCAAGGAAACTGTCCAATAAAATAATGATGGTAAAATCTGAATAAAATTTATTGATTATATTACTGTACTAATGCTGATTTCCTGATCTGATCATTGTATGTCCTTGCTTTTAGAAAATATACACCAAAAATTTTAGGAAACACACTGAAGTGTTTAGGTCAGAGGGGGAACGTTGGCCTATTCTCAGGTACTTTAAAACAAATGGCAGGAATTCCATGGCAGTTAACACTGCACACTTCCACTGCAGGGGGCACGGGTTTGCTCCCTGGTTGGGGAACTAAGATACCACATGTCGCACAGTGCAGCCAAAAAAACAAAATAAAAATAAAATGGGTAAAATGTTAACATATGATGAATCTGGGTGAAGGGTATATGGAAATTCTTTATTATTCTTACAAATTTTCTGTAACTTTGAAATTAGGTCAAAATTAAGAGTTTAAAAATGCCTATCTGGAGTTCACACATAGATAACTCCTACTGGTCTGAAATGAAACCTATTCATTTAAGAGTCAGACCCAAAGCCACATGGACCTCAGGGAGTAGAAAGAGGCAATAGTTCCTAGAAGCAAAGAGTTCAGGGCAGGTAACACCCGTGATGTCTACTGCAATGGAAAATTAGCCATTTCTCTATGTGATAAAGCATTCAATTAACAGTGTAAATTGTCATATTCTAGCATCAAATAACATTGTATCGAATTGTATACAGCAAAAGCTATTAGAAATACATGGAGAAAACGAACATATCTACAAATCAATGGGAGCAAAAGCTTCATTAGGTGATTTTCTGTTCTGCTTTATTAGTGTAAACTAGCCTGGCACATAGGAACCATTTAATAAGTGTATTTTCACACATTTACATTAAACTCACAGATTATAAACATGATTAGTGTGGAATCATGTCTATCTTGTTCTCGCTCTATTCAACACTTAGCAATGGCTGGCACATAATAGGTGCTCAATGAATATTTGTTTAACGACTAATAACTGAATCTGCACTTTAATACTTGTGGGAGATTGAGTAAGAAACATCTTTAATAGATTAGAATTACAGATCACAACCAGCTGCAGGACAATCATCGACAGGAAGACACTGGAACTCACAAAGAAAGATACCCCACATCCAAAGACAAAGGAGAAGACACAGTGAGATGGTAGGAGGAGCGCAATCACAGCAAAATCAAATCCCATAACTGCTGGGTGGGTGACTCACAGACTGGAGAACACTTATACCACAGAAGCCCACCCACTGGAGTGAAGGTTCTGAGCCCCATGTCAGGCTGTCCAACCTGAGGGTCCGGCAACGGGAGGAGGAAATCCTAGAGAATCAGACTTTGAAGGCTAGTGGGATTTGACTGCAGGACTTCAACAGGACTGGGGGAAATAGAGACTCCATTCTTGGAGGGTACAAACAAAGTAGTGTGTGCACCAGGACCCAGGGGAAGGAGCAGTGACCCCAGGGGAGACTGAACCAGACCTACCTGCTAGTGTTGGAAGGTCTCCTGCAGAGGTGGGGGGGGGGGGCGTGCTGGGTCTCACCATGGGGACAAGGACAATGGCAGCAGAAGTTCTGGGAAATACTCCTTGGCGGGAGCCCTCCCAGAGTCTGTCATTGGCCCCACCAAAGAGCCCAGGTAGGCTCCAGTGTTGGGTTGCCTCAGGCCAAACAACCAACAGGGAGGGAACCCAGCCCCACCCATCAGCACACAAGTGGATTGAAGTTTTACTGAGTTCTGCCCACCAGAGCAACAGTCAGCTCTACCCACCACCAGTCCCTCCCATCAGGAAACTTACACAAGCCTCTTAGATAGCCTCATCCACCAGAGGGCAGACAGCAGAAGCAAGAAGAACTACAATCCTGCAGCCTGTGGAACAAAAACCACATTCACAGAAAGACAGACAAGATGAAAAGGCAGAGGGCTATGTACCAGATGAAGGAACAAGATAAAACCCCAGAAAAACAACTAAATGAAGTGGAGATAGGCAACCTTCCAGAAAAAGAATTCAGAAAAATGATAGTGAAGATGATCCAGGATCTCGGAAAAAGAATGGAGGCAAAGATCAAGAAGATGAAAGAAATGTTTAACAAAGATCTAGAAGAATTAAAGAACAAACAAACAGAGGTGAACAATACAATAACTGAAATGAAAACTACACGAGAAGGAATCAATAGCAGAATAACTGAGGCAGAAGAATGGATAAGTGACCTGGAAGACAGAATGGTGGAATTCACTGCTGCGGAACAGCATAAAGAAAAAAGAATGAAAGGAAATGAACACAGCCTAAGAGACCTCTGAGACAACATTAAACACAACAACATTCGCATTATAGGGGTCCCAGAAGGAGGAGAAAGAGAGAGAAAGGACCAGAGAAAATATGTGAAGAGATTATAGTTGAAAACTTCCCTAACGTGAGAAAGGAAACAGCCACACAAGTCCAGGAAGTGCAGAGAGTCCCATACCGGATAAACCGAAGGAGAAACACGCTGAGACACACAGTAATCAAATAGGCAAAAATTTAAGACAAAGAAAAATTATTGAAAGCAGCAAGGGGAAAAAGAAAAATAACATACAAGGGAACTCCCATAAGGTTAACAGCTGATTTCTCAGCAGAAACTCTACAAGCCAGAAGGGAGTGGCATGATATATTTAAAGTGAAGAAAGGGAAGAACCTACAACCAAGATTACTATACCCTGCAAGGATCTCACTCAGATTCGATGGAGAAATCAAACATTTTATAGACAAGCAAAAGCTAAGAGAATTCAGCACCACCAAACCAGCTCTACAACAAATGCTAAAGGAACTTCTCTAAGTGGGAAACACAGAAGAAAAGGACCTACAAAAACAAACCCAAAACAATTAAGAAAATAGTCACAGGAACATACATATCAATACTTACCTTAAATGTGAATGGATTAAATACTCCAACCAAAAGACACAGCGTTGCTTAATGGATATAAAAACAAGACCCATATATATGCTGTCTACAAGAGACCCACTTCAGACCTAGGGACACGTACAGACTGAAAGTGAAGGGATGGAAAAAGATATTCCATGCAAATGGAAATCAAAAGAAAGCTGGAACAGCTATACTCATATCAGATAAAATAGACTTTAAAATAAAGAATGTTACAAGAGACAAGGAAGGACACACATAATGATCAAGGGATCAATCCAAGAACAAGATATAACAATTATAAATATATATGCACCCAACATAGGAACACCTCAATACATAAGGCAACTGCTAACAGCTATAAAAGAGGAAATTGACAGTAACACAATAATAGTGGGGGACTTTACACCAATGGACAGATCATCCAAACAGAAAATGAATAAGGAAGGACGAGCTTTAAATGACACAACAGACCAGATAGATTTAATTGATCTTTATAGGACACTCCATCCCAAAACAGCAGGTTACACTTTCTTCTCAAGTGCGCACAGAACATTCTCCAGGATAGATCACATCTTGGGTCACAAATCAAGCCTCAGTAAATTTAAGAAAATTGAAATCATAACAAGCATTTTTCTGACCACTCACTATGAGACTAGGAATCAATTACAGGGAAAAAAACGTAAAAGACACAAACACATGTCACATGGTGACATTCCATTCTGGCACATGTCTTTATCAAGCTCAACTTTCACAAAAAGAATGTGAAACTGCTTCTAAAGCATATGGCTGCACACATAACTAGTTCTTCCGATACCGGTACAAAAGTAAAACTCACTGCTATTTGAAACTAATTAAAAAGCTCATTTGAGAAACTATTTATACAGCACAGCTGTCTACTAGAACTTTCTGCAATGACGGAATGTCCGATATCTGAGCTACTGTTCTGGACACTGCAGATCTAGATCATTATGCCTTAAAGTATGGTCCCTGGGTCACAATAATCATCACAAGATCACAAGAATCACTTAGGATCAGGCACAATGAAATCTGAAAAGGACTGGTTCTCAAGGGACACAGTACCACTGACTATTACCATAACCAGTAGAAATTTATGTGACATTTTGATTATAACAATTATAGGTGAGGCACATCTGGCATTATTAGGGATGAGCAATACACAGATGTACACACCTAAGAGCTGGTATCCCAAATGACATTCAACTATCCTGCCAGGCATTCATGTAAATCTTTTAAAAATCTACTTTTAATACTGAAATTTTGAATCTAACTGTATTACCTAACATCTAACACCAAGCAGTTTTTGCACAATTTTAATATACTCTGAATTTTCCAGAAATACCTTAAGTTAAAAAAATGTATAGTTTTGTCCAGAACTTAGTACTAAGCATTGTTCACTTCAGAGTAACTTAACAACTTGCATTTAGAGTTGTCACATTCACACTGACACTAGGTATGTGTTCAATTACCAGACTACTTTCATTATATAGTTACATTTGGGCTAAAATAGCTATACTTAAAACTACCTCCCTCTAATTTCCCCTCTGATTATTCTCTTATTATCTATTATTTTCTAGATAGGGAATTTATATTTTAACAAGCGGTAAGCAATTTCACTTCAGGATAATAAGAGCATGCGGTGATACATTTGCTTATACATATGGGGTGCTGTGTCTGACAGTGATCCTTAAGAATCACTGGTTTAAGGATTTATGCAGCCGTTACCATCCCCCTAGATCAGAGGCCCTTAATTTGGGAATACAAGGACACTCAGCCTAAGGAATCCACAGAGTGGCTTCAGAACAATAGAAATCCTAAATAATATATACAATTTGATACATATGTATAGCAACCTTGGGGGGTTAACAATATAACTTTGTTCCATCCCAAACTGTTAGCTTAAGTACCATTACATTACACCCTGAGACTATATATGCTGGGCTGGATTATAAACTTGGATCTCAAAATGTGGTCAAGCCCCACACCCAATTTACATTTATGGAACTGCAATTTCATCACTTCATCAGCCTACACTAGACTATTAACCCTGACAAAGGATTAAGCTCCAAAGTTTACAAGCAGCTCATGCAGCTCAATATCAAAAAAACAAACAACCCAATCCAAAAATGGGCAGAAGACCTAAACAGACATTTCTCCAAAGAAGATATACAGATTGCCAACAAACATATGAAAGAATGCTCAACATCATTAATCATTAGAGAAATGCAAGTCAATACTACAATGAGATATCATCTCACACCAGTCAGAATGGCCATCATCAAAAAATCTAGAAACAATAAATGCTGGAGAGGGTGTGGAGAAAAGGGAACCCTCTTGCACTGTTGGTGGGAATGTAAATTGATACAGACACTGTGGAGAACAGTATGGAGGTTCCTTAAAAAACTAAAAATAGAACTACATATGAACCAGCAATCCCACTACTGGACATATACCCTGAGAAAACCATAATTCAAAGAGTCACGTACCACAATGTTCACTACAGCTCTATTTACAATAGCCAGGATGTGGAAGCAACCGAAGTGTCCATCGACAGATGAATGGATAAAGAAGATGTGGCACATATATACAGTGGAATATTACTCAGCCATAAAGAAATGAATACTGTATGCTAACACATATATATGGAATCTAAAAAAAAAAAAGTTACGAAGAACCTAGGGGCAGGGCAGGAATAAAGATACATACGTAGAGAATGGACTTGAGGACACGGAGAGGGGGAAGGGTAAGCTGGGAAGAAGTGAGAGAGTGGCACTGACATATATACACTACCAAATGTAAAACAGATAGCTAGTGGGAAGTGGCTGCATAGCACAGGGATATCAGCTGGGTGCTTTGTGACCACCTAAAGGGGTGGGATAGGGAGGGTGGGAGAGAGATGCAAGAGGGAGGAGATATGGGGATATATGTATATGTATAGCTGATTCACTTTGTTATACAGCAGAAACTAACACCATTTTAAAGCAATTATACTCCAATAAAGATGTTTAAAAAAAAACCTAATCCCATAAAAGCTAGAATTACTATAGAATGTCAACCACTGCATTACATACACTACAGGGTTTTTTTAATGAAGACCCATGGAAGAAGGCTAAAATTCATTACACATTTGCTCTGCACCTGATACTGCACTATACTTTATACAAATGATGTCGTTTAAGTCTCACCATTGCCCTCTGATATAGGTATCACTCATTGTTTCACAGATGAGAAAACTGGCTTAGAGAGCTCAACTAACTTGACTATGTTCATACATTGAATAGATGGCTGAACTAGAATTTGAACTGAGGCTCTCTGACACCAAAGCATGTGTGTGCTTTTCTGGAGGAGGTTGTTATTTATTCTTTAATTTTACTGTGGAGTATGTACTGAATCCCATCTTCCTTTGACATAGCCAGCTGTATACTTAAAACAAAAATTGTGTCCCACAAATGGCAGTCGCCCAAGCATGACATTAGCATCTCTGAATAACTTGCTTCTCCATTTTATTTGGTTACTAGAATGGGCTTTATGGAATGGATTTTGCATGCTAACTTCACTTCTGGCTTTTTACTTCCTATAATAAAGCAAGAAACAAACAGAGGCATACCACATGCTGCTTTAGGTAATACAAAAGATATATTAAGACAGTCCTGTAGAGTACAAGCTTTGCTTGATGATTTATAAACCACCATGCAATCATTTTGTAGTTAAAAACACCAACTATCACTTTGAGAATAAGTACATAAGCTCCAGTATTTCCCAGTTAGAAAACTTGATTACCTTGGCTGCTTTCTAAATAGTAAAAGAAATCTTAACATACAGACAAACAATGAGCATTTGAGGACATGGGCAAAAAAGCAGGGAGGTCAGTTGGGATGTCTTTTAGCCTAAGAACCCAGATAGTACCAGGGACAATCAGGAGAAACTGCAGTGGACTCAAGGACATTGTCTAAGTAGAGGGGAGAGAAGAAAATAATGATGTAAATCACACTCTGTTGACTGGATTAATGGTAAAGCCATCAGGTAGGAATGGGGTTAGGGACTTGCTGGAAGTGAAAAGGAGAAGAAAATAGGATAAGACATTTGGTTTTGCTGACACTGTCACTACAAAACATTTAGAGTAAGGATCAGCAAACTTCGTACCCCAGAGTAATAAGCATCTTACACTTTGCAGGGCTGTCTCAGTCACAACTAGTCAACTCTGCCATTATAGGACACACACACACAAAAATCACAGACATGTGAACAAACATGTAAGTCCATGTTTTAATAAAACTTTATTTACAAAACAGAATGCAGGCCAAATATGACCTATGAGCTATAGTTTGCTGACCCCTGACAGAGAAGTCCAATAGGCAGGAAGAAGCATGATCTGAAGCACAAGAAGGTGGTCATGGATAAGGACAGAGATTTGAAAGCCACTGACAGTATGGATAACCTAAGAATAGTAGAGATGGAAGATATGAACATTTAAAGATAGAACCCTTATAAAATAGCAACACTTAAAAAAAACATGAAGAGGAGGTAAATAATTGATGGTAAATGATTAATAATTAATGAAAGGAGAAACGTTGCATGCAATAGGAACTTATGATTCCCTTAAATATCATTCTGGCTCAATACAAATCCCATATGCTTGGAGAAGCACAGAACACTGCAATATTTAACTATGGTTATTATCTAGAAGGCACTGCTAGAACACAGAAAAAGCCCCGAATGTATATGGAATACACCTAATTAACACTTTGACATAACAAGACAATGCAAAGCTGGGTCAAGTTGGGACAAAATCTTATGCCTCACATACCTTATAAATTATCTTACACCAGAAACAAAATGTCAAGCATCATGCACAAACCACTTACCCAAAATTGAGTTAAAGGTTGAAGACAAAACTAAACCAAAAAAAGCCCCAAACAAAAAACGCTTAAAAACAAATGTCAAAAGAAACTTGTTATGACAATATAAAGATGTGTTTGGGAAATGCTCTCAGTTCAAAAATTGTGAAGTTAAATTCATTACAAGGCTTGAAAACAAAACTAGGTCCTATATCAGTGTTACCTGATTCAAGCTTTTTTAATATTTACAGGTCTAAAATAGAACTGCTAGCTTAATGCTTGTTTTCTGGAAGAAGTACTATCTAGCAAATAAACTATTTTATTTGTATTTTAAAACAATGTTGGCTCACTAGAAGAAAATAAAACAATTAAAAGTCAATCAGAAAAATATGAGGACCACAACTGCAAAACTTGCAAAGCAGCATTCTGTAGAACACAATTACAAAATTGATGATGATCCTTGCATGTGGATTAGAACGGTCTGGGTGTGGAATGGGTAGAGAATAGGGCCATACAGTACTGCTAAAGAAAAGCAAACTTACACATATCACAAAACTACACTATACAAAGATAAGACTATAACTTACATTGGGAGACTGTAAAGGCAAAAATTACAAGGAAAGAAGGAAGACAGGCAGTCCTCCAATAAGGCATACATTCATATAATGGATCACTCACTAGGCAATTAAAAATGTCTTATATGCGTTATGATGTGTAAAACTGTCCAAGATTATTGAATGAGGAAACAATGCTATTGATAATTCTCAATAAAATGATTTGTGTCCAAAGAAAAAAGTTACACACATGTGCCCACACATACATCTGGTGTATGCACAGAAAATTCAGACATATACAAGAAATTTGAGGGGTACCTTGAAAAAGAAGAGTAGGATTGAAGGAGGCAGGAAATTGTCACCTTCTACCCTTCTACAGTCAAAACAAAATAGGCATGTGTTATGTTTTATGTCAAACATTAAAGAAAAAAAATCAGTATTTTAGAAGGTGAATAAAGGGAGAACTGCTATGTATAAAACCACACCAATACAGACACAATCATTTAAAATGCTTCAACAAATTCAAAAGTATGTTAAGTACAATCTCATAACCAAAAAAAGAGCCACACCCACAAAACTTTACTTGGACAATCACACAGGTTTCAGTAATATAAAGTAGAAATTAAGTCTTGCAAAAGCTGTGATTTACATGTGAGGGTTTGGTCGAGTCCTCCTATATAGTGTGATCTGTTTAGACTCAATGTTAGAGCTGGAAGGGTGTTCAGAGCAAACAACTTCATTTTATATTTACCTCTAGACTACTAATCCCCAGTAACAGAAACCCTAGGAGTTTCTATTTCAATAACATAAACTATTTGCAGAACCCTGTGGAAAGATTTATTTATTCTGAATAGATGTCTGCTTTTAAAATTTTAGAGCAGGGACCAGTCTTTTGTTTTCTGCTGTATTTTCCAGCACCTAGAGCACAGTAAACGGAGGTACTCAATATGTATTTTTTGGAGGAAACGTAGGTATGTAACTTCTGTACAAAACTATGAGGAATTTGTAAGTTCTGAAGTAAAAGAAAAGGGGGCAAGATTAAAATGTGGAAACTGGTTCCTCTGAATTGGGAAAGACATAGCACATGTGATCTCATGCCCACAATTTCATTTTTCTTTTGTTTCTAGCAGTGGAAGAAATAATCACAAGACTATTGAAGTCTAAAACTATCCAAGGTATTAGGAATTTCTACTTTGAAATTCACAATAAGCAAGATACCAGAAAGTATTATTGAAAGACTCTACAGACTAGGGCTGAAACTTTGACACCAAGTCCATTAGTTGTGAGATGAGGAGTGAAGAGATAGTAAGCTGGATGTTTTTAGAGACTGATGGGCAAATGACCTGGTCTTGGCTACTGAGGAAAACCTAAGAGTAGTGTCTCTCAAATTATATGTGATGAAGGACCACTTTTAAATCCCGAACTGCACTCTTGTCACAAATATATTTTTAAAAATCCGTTAGTAGAGAAATAACCACATACTTTAGTGTCACAGCAATATCAAATTTCCGTAGAAGTTTCTAGATATTCTTTAATTTCTATACTTTAATTTCTATACTGGTCCAGAGAGACACCAGATAGCACTGACCTAGGGTTTTGCTTTTTAATGTCAATCTGACCTGAAATTTTGCATTTGCCCAGGTCTAACTCTGAGTGAGAAAATTCAGCTCTTTTTTTCCTCTACTCAATAATGAAGACAATCCATAACAATTAAGAGATAAAAAGTAGCACAGAGACTTGTCGTTAACTTGTTTTAATTTTAAAATGTAAAACATCACATTATCACACTGCCTTAGTAAATTAAAATTGTACTTTTGAATGCAAACTTCAGCATTTAAGAATCTCAGCTCAACTTGAAAACTTTGCTTTATTTTGCCATTTAGCTTAGAAGATACAGGATATAGACACTTAAAACTGTATACGAAAATATTCACTTAATCTATGCACCTCTAAACTCCTGTACCTTTGTCTCCATGTTCTCAAAAAACCCCAAATGATTAGTTTAGCTGACTGCGAACAGAGTGGCCTCGGGGGACACTCCATCTATTATACGTTTCATTACCAAAGGAAGTAAAATTTAAAATGTCCTGACTTATAAACTTACTACAATCTGGTGCAATTTACTATAGCCCATCAGGTAGGCTCTATATCACTGAGACTGTATAATGTGCTTTATAGGATCTCCAAAACCAAATTTCCAGGATTCAAATCCATACTAAGCGACTTAAATCCTCACTGCTTGTTTCTTCATCTGTAAAAGGGGGATAACAGCACCTACATCAAAGGATTATTGTGCAGGTTAAAGTGCGTGTGAAGTGCTTAGAACACTGCCTAGCATATAAGTACTAAGTAAGGATTTTAACTTTTTGATTCTTACATAGTATGCCTCAAATCCTTCTGTAGAACTGGAATTATTAACAAAACTGGTTAAATGAAATATGGCACATCCCTACAATGAACTACTATTTACCCATTAAAGATTATTTTAATAATCTACTATGAAAATATATTTATTTATAATATCCTGTTAGAGAGGGAAAAGTAACTTAGAAAATCATGTACAATCTAATCTTATATTTAGAAAAGATGCTAATAAGGTTAGGAAATTTGCAAGTCATTGTGGTACTTAAGTGGCATTTGCCAAAAGTGACTCAGAATCATTCCTCCCCACCCATACTGGGAAAAAGACTTAAAACCGAATGTGATTCTCAGATGGTAATAATGAGGACAATCAAATGCTATAAATTAGGATTTTTAAAAATTTAGAACTGTGTACATTTAATGCATTATTCCTCCTCTACCCGCCAAAGCTGGTACTTCTTAAAATGGACTGCATCCTAGAATTAAGGAAATTAAGCATTAATTTCTAATAGATATATTCCTCCAATGCCACCCATTGCCCACACACTACCACCTCCACGGTCACTTTTAAGCAAGCTCTTGAAGTGCTCACAACTACGTATATCAACAAAGACAATAAATCACCTTAAACAATCACCCAACCTTAAACAACAGATATTACTAGGTACAGTATATTCAGATTATAAACACAAAAGACTCAGTTATTTCTAGAATACTGAACAAGGGGTGTTTGTGGTATTGCAAGTACTCAGATGGTAGCTTGTGGTAAACTTTAACCTGTTTTAAATTCCTCAATAAAATCAATACTATTAATTTCATGTTTATTTTATATAGGATTTTTGTCAAACTTAGCAGCTTTAAAATGATTAATTCATAATCACCATCTAAAGATGAAATTTCCTCTCAATTAATGGTTCTCATTCTACCTACAGTTCAACTTACCCTTTTGTCTACAATATAGCCATATTTCATTTTACGGGATCTGAAATATACAATAATTATAAACAAACTTTTCAAATTTGCTTTCAAATGATGCCTATAAAGAGTAGATCAAGTTTTCAAGTTTACATAAATCTATACTACACCAATTCATCATTATAAATACAAGCATTCATAACCTGTTTATTCTAATTCTATTTAGACAGCAACACTAACAAAATTCTTAATGCATACACCCCCCACCACCCGTTAACTCTTTCCCTATGGTGTCATTTGGACACTTGAAAAATAACGTCTCAATGCAGCAACCAAGTTTTACAACTGTTATTCCTACCAATCAAATGGTGATGCACCAAGGTCACAATTCTCATGAGTTTTAACATATTAAGAGTACATTATTTACCTAAGACTGAAGGACTGTGCCTCTTACTTTATTAAAAAAAAAAAAAGATAGCCACATCAATTTAATTCCATATATGATGCTACCTATTCACTTTATTAAAAATTAAAATAAACGTAATAATCAAACTAATGCTCCAAACTTACGCTATTCACGTGGAAGACACTACAAGAGAAGACACCACAGAGACTGCCTTGCAATAAGAAGTACAAATTCCTTCTATAGAGATGGAGAAATAAAAGGAAGGACAAATCTAGTTGTCTAAAAGACAATTCACTGTACACATTTTATTTACAGTTTTGTACACTGTCTTAATATGAATGGGACCGCTTTTCTACTTGAGCCATTTTTTAACCAAAGCAAAATAACCTAAGTATAACAAAGTGTTAAAATACAGCATAAAGATACAAAAACAGACATACTAATTCTAATTAGGAATGTAATTATGATGTTACATTTTTTATAATCCACAATTATGTTTAGGAAATCACACAAACATAGATCACTGATTTGAATGAAATGCATAAATTTGTAGCAAAGCTTTGTAGTTACAAAAAAACAAAAAAATTACCAAAGAATGCACAAAATTAATGTTTATTCCACCTTTGTGTCATATTCCTGGATCCTTCACCAATGTTACATGAGGAAAAAAACAAAAGCAAAACAAATGAAAAACTGAAATCAGAATCACTAATGTTATCAAGTAGGGAAACAAATAAATTAAAATCTAGCAGCCATCAGCAAGAGTACAGCACAGACAATGCTGTAAAAAGAAACAAAGAAAATTGTTAGAAAACTGTATGCATCATACTCTTTCAAACCAGCAAAATATGCTCCTGCATACAATGGAACATAAACAGAATCGTTCTCTTGTAAGGTATAGAAATGCAAATTCTTTTCTTTAATATTGTAGATGGGTCAAATGTGTTTGTAATCGTTAATTCTTTTAAGCTATTACAGAGTGGGCCAGGAACACATTTATGGATTCTGGGGACGATGTGTACTGTTATTCTTTGATTGGGATAGTGGACACTCTAGCCAAAATTAAAAAAAAAAAAATATATGAACACAGAAGTACAAGACAAAGGCGAATGAGACTTCTCTTATATCTTAGCAACATTTAGATGGAAATCAAATTTAAATGCAGTCCACTCTGCTTTTGAAGAGGCTTTGGTTCAGCTCCCAAATCTCGATTGCTTGACGCAGTCTCCTATGAGAATACTCAGAAGGTGTCTTCTTAAACAACAAACCTATTTTTAGTGGTGGAGCCGCTCTTAGTAGCTGTGTCTGCATGGGACTGATAACCAATCACTATCTTTGGAGGAAGTCCTAACCTTTCCTTGTATACCCTCCTAGAAGATGAAAAAGAAGAAAAGTAGCCATTAATTTTTATTCAAACATACACCCCAAATCCAGTATTATTACTCTTTACATTAAAAAATAATACCTAGAGAGTGAAATAGGAAATTGCACACCTTTTTCCTTTTAGCAAACTTTACTCTTCATAATCACTTAACCAATATTTGAGAGTCTACTATGTATCAGGTACTGTGATAATTATCAGTAAATTAATAATAAGCAAAGCAAGGACACTCTCTAGGCTCATGGTGTTTATAGTTTAGAGTATTTGATTATTTGCAAACAAATAATCACAAATACATACGGTGGAGCTGTATCACATATATAATTAATGTATTCAAAATCAATTACATGCACATTTTAATTTTCTGATCTAAAATGCTTCAATTATATTTTACATATAAACCTTAGTAAATATTGTATGTTACTGCAATTACATTTACCTTACTTATTACCGACAAGAATGCACACACAAAAATCAAACACTGTGAAGGCGATTTATGATATTTTAAGGATAATTTAGAACATAACATGATTTCTGCCTTATATATTAACTCTACAACCTAATTTTCAAATAAGATGTGACTGAGTATCAAAGAGGGTAAAGCACAGGGGTTGTGATATTATTAACAAGGAGGATCTAATCTCCTCTTTGAAATCAGAGAACTCTCTCCTTTTAAAAACTCATGAGGTCAAAGTATAATGCTAAGAGAATGAAGCACATCTGAAGGCCAAGGAACAAAAATAAGGCTGTGTGGCTACAGCTCACAAGAAAGGTAAATATGAGAGATAAGGCCGACAAGGTAAAACTGGGGACAGATCATCATATGATCTTATGAGAACATCATAGGTCAAGTTAGGAATCTGGTATCTGAGAAAAAATAGCAAAATTTTAAAAATAGGCACCAAAATGAAACAAAAATAAAGAGATATATATGGCAAACAACAAAAAAAGAGATTTTCATGGAGCTAAATACTCTAGCAGTATGATACCAGGAAATTTTATTCATACTCTACCCTTCAGAAGACTTTACTACCTTCCTTTGAATAGGGTATTTAAAAATAATTTTATAACTAAAATTATAACTATTATCAGATTTACATTAGGATATAATGTATTACCTTCAATTATACTTAATCACTAAAAATGCCAGAATGAGCACTGAGCCATGCAACTTAAAAGGGTGAAAAAAAATTTTTCCTTGAAAAAGTGAGGCCAAAAGTTTTATAGAGATTTCAAAACTGTTTAATATTGACACAAATAAAAAACTTTCCGAGGAAAGAAGTTCATACTTAGTTTCTTTAACACATTTTCAAAGAAATAGGAGACCCCCACTGTCAGTAAGTTTTAAGGCTGACAGAAAGATCAGGAATATGGTGACGAATCAACAATCAACCTTCTCTTATAAGAAACCCCGTGGAGAATGAAACCTGGAAAATCCCCACACCTTTTAATCCAGAAAGGAATTATGTTCACAGGAGAATTCATAATGTTTGAAAAATCAACACGCAAAGAGGCAAACTAAACATATTGTGACTTATGACTGGTACTTAATTTTAACACAAAATTTAAAGTCCAATTTTACTAATTTAAATATAGTAAAGAGAAAATCCTAGTTAACACTGACTGACATTTGCGGGGGGGGGGGGGGGGGGGGGCGGAGCGGGGATGACAGGCAACTTTTGCAAATAGTAATATTTGCCAAAAAAAAGTTTTAAAATTTATACATGTGGGTTTTAAATATGGACAAAACCAAGCTACTGTCACTTAAACTTCAATGGCAAATGCCAATATTCACCAAATTATTGAGTATTATACATTAGCATTATGGTTTTAAAGTAGGGTAAAAAAGACATATTCTCATATGCTAAATAATAAAATGCTACATGCTAAAATAGTGATTATATACCCCACTGCTAGGAAAAAGAAATTTTACAGAAGTGAAAAAAATATGAATAAGGCACTGAATACCAATACACAGCAGTTCAAGATTATAAAAGTGTTCACGTAAACAACGAAAATAATGATCTACATAAATACTTTTAATTTAAAAAGTACTTCTGCTTTTAGTCATCTATTTTAAAAGAAGCACACAAAAAGCAAAACTTACCCTATATGTGTAACTGCTTCTCTGTTTTCACATTCAGTAGTCCATATTGCTATTTTATCACCTTTAGCTCTAACATTAACCACAGCTCCACATACATCATCACTGTAGTCATCAAAAGACTCTCCAATAAGGCACAGCAGCTTAAAAGAAAAAACCCAAATCTCAAGTTACATTCAATAGATGATAAACAGCTTATTAAGCTGCAAATGTCTCAAATATTTGTATATATACAAAACTGAAAAACAGTTTTTAAATCAAGAGTCGACTTTCTGAATGCCTAAATTATATTTATATATAGTTTTTTGTCCTGGCCTTTAAAAAATTTGTTAATTTGATTCTTTAATACCAAGAACATGATCAGTTTTGTTAACTTTTTTAGCAAATTGGGCAACTGATGTCAGGGCACATAAAAGGTGAATTATTTTATTAATATTCACTTTGCTCTGCTGCTGCTTATACTTGCCAGCAAATATTAATGGAATAACTGAAAAAGCTGCTTAATTGCCTCTTGTTCTTAATTTTCATGAACATTTTCTAACTTTTAAAAAAATTGTAGTAAATACATGACATAAAATTTACCATATTAACCATTTTTAAGTGTATGGTTCAGTGGCATTAAGTATATTCACATTGTACCACCAACAATCTCCAGAACTTTTGTCATCCTGCAAAACTGAAATGACTTTTTAATGCAGAATTCTAAAATGGTAATTACTGATAATCTCTCCCGAAAGCAAAATTAAGTTTCTTTTTTTTTTTAAACTTATTTATTTATTTGGTTGCACCGGGTCTTAGTTGCGGCCAGCGGGCTCCTTAGTTGCAGTTCTCGGGCTCCCTAGTTGCAGCTTGCCAGCTCCTTAGTTGCGACATGCGAACTCTTAGTTGCGGCATGCATGTGGGAACTAGTTCCCTGACCAGGTATCGAATCCGGGCCCCCTGCATTGGGAGCCGGGAGTCTTAACCACTGCACTGCCAGGGAATTCCCGCAAAATTAAGTTTCTTCTTTAAAAAGCCATTCACTGAAATATTTATTATTGCTCAACTTAGTAAGGGCTAACTATAAACCAGACACTGTCAAGTGATAGGGATACAAAAGAGACTATAATCCCTGCTCCTAAAAGCTTGGGGTTTGAAAACTTTCACTAGAGAAAATGCCTATTATCTCATATTTAATAAATGTCATATGAAGCCAAAAGTTCCAAGTTACATCACAACACATAAGCTGAATGATATCAAGCTATAATTTCACTGTTTCCTTCACTGATCTAAAAAGTTTAATATACAGAGCAATACTCTAAGAGGATTGTAAAAAAACTTACATCATACAAAATGTGAGAGGTTACATAATTTTGAACTTAATGAGATGACCAGGATGACCTTATTCTGGAAGGTGAGTCAACTGCCGATCACTTTCTGGATGTGTAATATGTGGTAGGGAGTTTCACTGTATTAGTATGTAAGAAGTATACAAGATTCACAGGACAGAACAAAATTAAGTGCTGGCTTAGCTAGAGTGGGAATCCTTATCTCATCTTGAATTAAGTAACCAATGTAAAATGTAACATAAGTGAAGTTTTAGTATTCCAAAACAGCTTTATAATTTTAAAACCTTACTGTCTCTAGCCAAAAGCGATCGAGGTCACTTCGTCTCTGCTGTTTGTTCAATGTAATGAGCCATCGTCCTCCTCGTTTGTTTTTCTCATCTTCCCACATAGGCTCAATACCATCCTACAAGGTTAGGGAGACAACAATATGAGACAATATTGTTACTTTAACTTGAGATCACCACTAGAAACAGCAAGCAACAACCCTATTAACTATTTACTTTATACCCATAAAAACTGCTAATTGACGTAGTGGGGAAAAAAGCACACAAGACTTAAAGCAAAATTAGAGTACTGACTTGGGCACTTATTAACTATCAAACCCTGGGTTTCACTTAATTTGGAGGCTCTAAAACATTCTGAGTAACAGATACCTTTGAGAAGCTATATACATTTCTATACCTAGAAAATATATTAAAAACTTACACAATTTCAGGGAGCTAATGACTGTCCCACCCACTACCAGCTGACAAAACTCATAAATATCTCAAGGACCCACACACTCCAGGTTAAGAATTCCTGACAAACTCTGGACTTCAGTCTACTCAAATATATAAAGAAGAAACGGATTGGATGACCCATTTGGATTTTCAAAGCTCTCCTCAAAATCAATCACAGTATGTGCCCATACAGTCTGACTCTCACTTAATTTCAATAACTGGGCTGGCCAAAAGGTTCATTTGGTTTTTTCCCTAAGATGCATCTAGTAGCACTCAGTTGTCTTTAACTTCATTCAAAACAATTTCGTTAGATTGTATGTGACAGCTGTCATATCAGCGTGCATTTAAAAAAAGACATCAGAATTGGTGAATTTTCATGTAGCCGTTTTAATACTGAAGATGGAAGAAGAAAAAAATATTTTCGGCTTTATTATTTCAAGAAAGGTAAAAATGCAAAAAAAAAGAATTGTGCAGTGTATGGAGAAGGTGCTGTGACTGACTGAATGTGTCTAAAGTGGTTTGCAAAGTTTTGTGCTGGAGATTTCTCGCTGGACAATGCTCCACGGTCAGGCAGACCAGCTGAAGTCGATAGCAATCAAATCGAGACATTAACTGAGAACAATCAACGTAATACCACACAGAAGAGAGCCAACATACTCAAAATTAAGTGCTGACAATCATTTGCACCAGCTTGGTTATGTGAATCGCTTTGATGTTTAGGTTCCACATAAGTGAAAAAAACCTTCTTGAACATATTCAAGTATGCAATTCTCTACTTAAACGTAATGAAAACGTTCCGTTTTTAAAACAAATTGTGACAGGTGATGAAAAGTGGATACTGTACAATAATGTAGAACGGGAGAGATCCTGGGCAAGCTAAATGAACCACCACCAACCACACCAAAGGCTGAATGCGTTGTTCAATAAAGTTCTTGGAGAAAATGAAAAACATGCCTTGAATAAATACAATTAGAGAAGAAAAACAAAAACAATTAGAGAAGAAAAACACTAGACGTTTTGAGGAAGGGCAAAACAGAACAATGCTAATTTAACTAGACAACTAGACCTATGAATTATGGGGCTTCAAATGTAGTTCTATTACTTTAAAACATGGTTTAACTAAATTAAATGTGTATTTTATTTTTACTTAAAAAAATGTGTCTTTTATTTCTACCAAAAAGGTACTTTTTGGCCAACCCAATGTTTATACTAAAATAGGGCAAAATATATTTATGCTAAAACCTAGTAAAGCTAATTTAATTATTCTCAAAGCACCACAACATTAACTATTCCTAAGTTTATGGCAAGATTTTTTAATGAATACCTGAATGGTCCAGTCTTATAATAAATATATGAAGTCACCAATTAAACATACCTTAAAAAGTGAGTAGTCACAGCCAGGCATTAAATTACTAGACAACTGGATATGGTTGTACAGACTAGATAAAAGAAAAGAACAATTATAAACATAGCATATGTAATGCAAAGTTTAGGTGCGTACATATACATTCAGAGAATATGATAAAAATAAGATAAAAACTCATGTTTACTTCCCGCCCCCATGAAGTCAATTTCTGAAATGGACTAAACAGATCTCAGTAACAGTCAGCTTCAAGAATCAACATCTGATGATTTTCAAGAAAATATTTTTAATAATTTTATTCTGACAAGTTTGATGTATTAGTTAACTTAATACATACATATGTATATACAAGAAACTGAAAGGAGAGATATGAGGTGGCTTTAAATAGATGAAAGAATCCGTGAGGCTAATGAGCAGTTTTAAACACACAAAAAGACAAATCAAGAGAAAGCAAGACAAACTCCCTGACCATCAGGATTGCATGACTAAAATAAGTCAACATTATTATCCTTCAAAGTATCCAAGAGCGGGACAGATCAATGGTTCCCAAACACCACACACCATTACTAGTTTAAGTCAGCATAATAATCTTTGGGGGAGCTTTTAAAAACAAAACAGGACTTCCCTGGTGGCGCAGTGGTTAAGAATCCGCCTGCCAATGCAGGGGACACAGGTTCGAGCCCTGGTCTGGCAAGATCCCGCATGTCACGGAGCAATTAAGCCCGTGCGCCACAACTACTGAGCCCGTGTGCCACAATTACTGAAGCCCGCCTGTCTAGAGCCCGTGCTCCACAACAAGAGAAGCCTCTGCAATGAGAAGCCCATGTACCACAACTAAGAGTAGGCCCCGCTCACCGCAATTAGAGAAAGCCCACGCACAGCAAGACCCAACGCAGCCAAAAATAAATTTATTAAAATAGCAACCAAAAATAAAAATATAGTTCCTTATCCTACTTCTTGAGATTTTAATTCCTTAAGTAAGTAGGATGGAACCACAGAATCTGTATTTTTAAACTACTTCCCAAATAGTAATATCTAACTAAGGATAATAACACCATCCATGGTCACTAGTCATATAGCTAAGATCATCACTTCTGTATAAAATATTGGAGACAGGCAAAGCATTCTTACTCTGTTGCCCGTTTTATAACAATTTTCCTGTGACAGACTTCAGGAGATCAAATGATCTAGGCTTCTACCTTCAGGCTAGTGAAATATCTAAATTAAATTTTTAAAAATTTCTAAAAAAATTTTTTCAATTAAAAGTGACCACTCAAAGTGGTCTCAATATACAGTTTTCTCTTATTATTCTATGCTTTGCTTTCAGCGATTCAAATGCATACTAAATGCCTAATATGGGCAAAGCACTAGAAATATACAGAAAATTGTTTCTGCCCTGGAGGAAGTATACATTACATGCATAAATTTTCTAATCACAATCTGTTAGTCTGTATGTTACACTCAGGGAGTTAACATTAACATAAGAATCACATTACTGCTATGATCCAAAATACACCAGCTGAACAAATTAGAATACTTAGATAACTGCTAGGTAATTTACAGCTCTTAAAAATGTTTTCAACAAGTTGTATCTTTCATGTTCTCAAGTAGTTTCTCCCCATACATTTTTCAAGCAAATAGACATACTAAATCAACTTTGTTTTTAAAGAATCAATATTCCAAAACTTCCTGAAATGAACTTTGTCATTTTAAATTATATTTTGAAGTCATGCAAAGATTTAAGACCCCGAAATCTTAACTATTTGCTAAATTGAAACAAAATCTCAAAAATATTTCAACTATTCTTCTTGATGTTGATCACGAAGTATAATGAAATTAATAAACTATCATCAGAGATATTGTCATTCTTTGACAAACCCTGAATTATGAGCAGTTCAGCCTTTGAAATCTTGGAATCTCTATCACAGGAAATCCAGATATTATACTGGAAAGAATCTGCAGAAATAACGGCCTAAGAAAGCTCTGGAATACCTAAGAATAGGGCAAATGTATCTAGGCAACCAAGAAAGGGGACAAGCTCCTAAAAGTTGTTGGAAATTCTAGGAACAATAAAGGATTCTCAACGAAAGAGATCTCAGGACAAAGAATAGAGAATAGGCAGAGCTAAAAGACGACAAGACGGAAGCTTTCTAAAACTGATGAGGAATAATCACCAATTCAAACAGTTGTGAGAAGATGGACATACAAAAAGGTGAATATTAACTGTTCACACCTTACCCTTCATTTTGTGAATGCAACTTAAAATGAAAAATTACACAACAAAACATCCTAAAATGAATGGTTACTTACGCCCAAAAGTCTTCAACAGTATCAAACTTAGAGATCAGCCGAAGGTTTGCTTGCCAAGTTTTGCTTTTATCATTTTTAAAAAACCAGAGTGCCCATCTAAAAACAGAAAGTCAGTGTCAAAAAAAAAAAAAAGACGTAGCTTTACATCCATGTTCAAAGCAGCATTATTCACAACAGCCAAAAGGGGGAAGTGTCTATTGTCAGATGAATGAACAAAATGTAGTGTGGAATATTAAACAGCCTTAAAAAGGAAGGAAAGTGAAAAGAGTCCATCAAAGAAGACAAATACTGTATGATCCACTTGTATGAGGCACCTAGAGTAATAAAGTAGAATGGTGGTTGCCAGGGGCGCAAAGGGAAGGGGAATGGAGAGTGGGTGGTGGTTGCCAGGGGCTAAAAGGGAAGGGGAATGGAGAGTTGTTGTTTAATGGGTACAGAGTTTAAGTTTTTCTGCAAGATGGGAGACTGGTTGCACAACAATGGGGGGGTATTTAACACTATTGAACTGTACATTTAAAAATGGTTAAGACAGTAAATTTTATATATGTGTTTTACCACAATTAAAAATAAATAAAATAAATAAAAATTTTATTTATAATAGCAAATGAGTAGTTTTCTCTATTTCTTTCATTTAAAAAGTATATATTTTGGGAGTTCCCTGGTGGCCTAATGGTTAGGATTTGGGGCTTTGGGGAACTGAGATCCTGCAAGCCATGTGGTGTGGCTAAAAAATAAATAAATAGATAAATAAAATGAAAAGTATGTGTTTTGTACCTACTATGTAACAGATTCTCTGCTATACTTAGAGATCCAATGAGGCTCATCCCACAGGGAATTCACAGAAATGTTGTACAGAGACAATTACAATGTCCTAAGTGCTATGATAGAGATAATTAAGCACAGTTATTTAAGAAAAACAGACCAGGAGCGCTTAACTGGAAAGGTTAAGTGGGGAAGAGGGAAGCTGAATTTACAGAGAAACAAGAGGAGAGAAATGAGAGCACTAGGAATGGGGGCGGGGGGGGGGGGGGGACGACTCATACAAACGGGAATATAATACAGGGTTTCATTGAGTAATGTTACCACAGATATATTCTGAAATAATGCATAGTAGTTTCTATATATCTGTATATACTTTGTCTAAAAAAGTTTTATTCTAATACTTTCAAGACAAACTCATGTCACATAAAAGTTATGCTTAAATATTATCATCCCAATATGATTCATCTTTAGTAAAATTGTATTTTCTGAATTACTATACCACCTCTAAGGAAATTTCACTTACTCATTGATAAAAATGTTGTCTGAAGACAGGTTTCCAAGTGGACATATATTTCATAACTTTATGGTTAATGCTTGATAATCTCAGACATAAAAATGAAATGCATTTCAGCACCTACTTGATAATGTATATTTGCCAACCCACTCTCAAGGAAAAAAATTTTTTTAAAAAAGCAAAGGCAGAAAAACTATTAAACATACACACACAGTGTCAAGTATTATACTCTGGATTTCTAAAATTAATTCAGTCTTTCCTCAAAAATTTAAAAATAGAACTACCACTGGATCCAGCAATTCCACTTCTGGGCATTTATCAGAAGAAAATGAAAACACTAACTTGAAAAAGATATGTGCACCCCCCCACCCCATGATAAGCAAAGACATGGAAGCAACTTAAGTGTCCATCAAGGCATGAATAAGGAAAATATGGTGTATATATATATACATTTTCAATGGATTATTCCATCATAAAAATGAAGGAAATCTCACTGTTTGCAACATGGATGGACCCTGAGGACTTTGTGCTAAGTTAAATAAGTCAGACACTAGACAGGAAAAACAAATACTGTATGATCTCGCTGATATGTGCAATCTTCAAAAAAACTTTAAAAAAACAAACTAACTCCAAAAACACCACCCCAAGCTCACTGATACAGAGAACAGATTGGTGGTTCCCAGAGGCACAAGGGTGGGGGAATGCACGAAGGTGGTCAAATGATACACACTTCCAGTTGTAAAATAAATAAGTCATGGGGATGTAAAGTACAACATGGTGATAATACTGCATTGCAAATTTGAAAGTTGCTAAGGGACTAAATCTTAAAAGTTCTCAACACAAGAAAAAAAATGTATAAATATGTATTGTGACAGATGTTGACTTACTGTAATCATTTCACAATACATACAAATATTGAATCATGTTGTACATCTGAAACTGTTACACCTCAATTAAAAATAATAAAGAATAAAATTTAATTCCATCTTTTAAAAAAAAATTGCATTCAGCCATTAAACATATAAAGATATATCCTAAGAAAATAATTGGATAACTAAGCAAAAATGTTTGTACAGGAATGTTCTTAATTTTGGAAAATTTTGGAAACATCTTAAGTGCCTACCAACAGTTCTCAAAATGTGGTTTACAGGCCCCTACGGGATCCTAAGGCCCTTTCAAGGAGTGCTGATGAGTAAAAACTATTTCATAAAAATGCTAAGACATTTTATTTTTCACTGTGTTGATATTTGCACTGATGATGCAAAAGCAACGGTTGGTAAACCTACTGGTGCCGTACACAGCAAGAATTATACAGTGGCACCAATTTGTACTAGTAGTCACTGTATCCTTTATTATCACCAACTCTCACAGTAATAATGTCAGTTTCAGTTAAGAATGCCACTGAATGGAAACCAGCAGTAAAAACTACTGGTTTCATTAAATTTCAATCTGTGTACACGTCTTTTTCTGCACAAAAAATATTTCTGCATACCAAATATCAATACAATGCTTAGGCAATTGAGTTGTGAGGTGAACTAGTTACTTTTTTCAAAGAACACCACTTTTACTTGGAAGAAGACTGGCTGATCAACCATGATTATTTCTTGAAAAATGAACAGACTGAGCCAGCTGCTAAAATTTGAGCTTTCAGGAGAAAATCAGAATTTTGGAAAGCATGTGTCACTGTGCACTTAACAACTTAATGACACTTGACGATATTTCTGATGAGTTTAGGTAGTGATAATAATTAATGTTATTGTTTTGATATCATATAATGAAAAGTGCCAATATTTGGAAGATCTGCAAACTCACTGAACCAATATTATCCAAATGACCAGAGGCGTGCATGGGTGAAGGATACATTCCAAATGCAAGATAGACCAATGGATTTTAATGTAACAGAGTAGAAAAAGCTCTTGGATATGGTTTCAGATTCTACAATGCAACTAACATATAAGAAACCTAGCATCAAAGGAAGGAGACAGTCATAATTATTTTAAAAGGCTATTAAAATTTCTCCTCCCTTTTCCAACCATGTACCTGTCTGAGGCTGTATTTTATTCTCATACTTTCTCTGAAACAAATTATCTCCAAAGACAATGCAGAAGCAACTATGAAAATCCAGCTGACTTCTATTAAGTCAGGCACTTAAAAAGATTTACAAAAATACTTCCCACTATGTATTTTTTATGTATTCTTCCACTACGTATTTTTTATTTTGAATAAATTTTTTTCATAAAAATTATTTTTACATTAACATGCAATGGGTTAAGTACATACATAATTTTACATTTTAAAACATTTATTTTCTAATATAGCAAATGAAAATAGATAAAAATCTACATAACAAAAGCACTGTGGAATCCTCAATAATTTTTAAGAATGTAAAGGGGTCATGAGCCCAAAGAAGTTAAGATTTAAATAAAGTATAAATAATATAATACATGCAAGAGACTGCTAGGCAGCTATTAAATAGGATAATTGTGTGAGTAAAATTCTCCTAAGACTGACATGAAACCCAGAAACCATGGAAGAAAGCTGGTATTTGATTACATGAAAATCAAAAACCTCTAAAATAACATAACTCCTTAGACAATGTTGAAAGACAAATGATTTGGAAATGCATTTTCAACCTAATCCCCCCCTTGAATGGGTGAACATCCCTAATACACAATGCTTGGAAATAAACTTGGGAAGATAACCCAAAAGAAAATAATAGACAAAAGAACTGAACAGACTGCTCACAGGTAAAAACACAAATAAGCGATTGTTTTCAACAGAAATGTTTTGAAATTTCAATAAAAGAAATGCAAATTTAAAACAATAAGACACTGTTTTCACAAATCAAACTAGAACCAATCTGACAGGCAATTAAATTTAAGATTGATGGTGTTGCCAAGGATGTAGAAACCAGTAACAAACTGTTAAGAGTCTAATAAGCTGATAAAGGAGGATAATTTGGCAATCTCTACAAAGGTAGTTAAAAGGTAGTCTTTAACCTAAGAACTCTGAAATTTTACCCTATATATATTCACACAACTGCAAAAAAATATATAAGGGTGTATACTTTATAGCACTGTTTGTAAATAGAAAAAAAATCTATATACACATTAATGTAAGCCTGATAAAATACGTGACTATATATTCATTTAATACAAGGCAGTGGTTTAAAATAATGAGTCAAAACCTGCATATACAAACAAAAAAACTCAACAGTATGGCCATCTATATAAAAAAAGTATATATACGCATATTGAAAGGTTTTGGAAAAATACAAACGAAATTTTTAACACTGACTATTCTGGGGAATGGAGAAAAGCAAAATGGGGAAGAAGGTATCAGAAAAAAGAGGAGAACTTTTACTTTATATACTTTGTACCCCAATAATTTAATCTTTCTTATAATAATACAGTGGTTTTTTAAAAAAGAAAACATAATTCTGCAATATTTACAAGTAGTAAATAATGAAGAAACTACCAAAATTGGAACCAAAAATGTCTTAAAATAGTTTTCCATATGATACTATTTTACACAAGAAATAGAATTGATAAGAGAAATTGAAATCTTCACAAACTTCATTTTAGGATTTAATCAGTTTGTTCACTGATAGGACAGGAATCTCTTCTCAGATTTCACTTAAGCTATGAGGGATACATGCCTTGATTACTTCTCCCCACAAAACAGCAACACTAAGAACTGTGTTCACAGTCAGAAGACAGAGCTAGCTTTTTATATACCACTGAAAAGATGAAAAAACATACTTTAAAAGTTTGGGTACTGCTGCTAGGTTAGCTAAATGAAATTGCCACTAATCAACTGTTCAACTATTATCTTTGGCACAATGCTTTCCTGAGGAAGAATTTTTACCCTTTATGGACTATTTGACCTTTGACATCTCACTCATGGGCTGACAATTCCCATTGTCTAGAGAACTGCTGAACCACAGGTCTCCTATGAAAAAAACTACTGAATGTATTTGGACTATTATTTCAATAGGTCTACCATGATAACGAAGAAATGATAAAAAATAAAGGGACGACACATTTTTCAGATAAATGAAACTAAATTATAGACAGTCCCATGGGATCTTTAAGGTAAAGAGAGTAAAAGGCCTGGGAGTGGGGAGAATGAAAGGAACTGAAGATCCTCAGAAGTTAACTCCTTTAATGAAAGGAATTAAAGATCCTCAAAAGTTAATTCCAATTTACTTTCCTCCAGATTCTTACAATGTTTCTGAGTTGCCATTTTCTTCCCACCATCAGCTCTCAGGGAATGTGTTAATTTTCATCATGTAAGCCAGAAAGACAATCAAGTAAAAAACACAAACATACTGGGAAGTGGTAGGGTAGAGATAGGAAAAACCATATACTGAACTATTAAACTACTACACAGTAACTATGAAAACTTAACTCATCCTAAACACTCCTCTTTTCCTCACCTAACTTCTCTTAAATACAACCAACCAATCTCCAGCCTCCACATCCCCTAGCTCTCTTTTCTCCTTCACAGACCAACTTCAAATTGCCTATTCCTGCTCTATACATTTGTATACTTTCTATTCACTCTTCAAACTATGCCAATCTTCTTCCATTACCTGATCTACTAAACTTTCTCCAATGTTAGCAAGGACTTATTGTTCAATCCAATGAACATTTGGCCTTTCTGTGGCAAATATGCTTATCTTGTCTTTAAAATAAACCATCTGCTTGGTTTCCATGACCAAGCACTCTTTCCTAGTTTATACAGTTTATATGTCTATACCCTTCAAAGGCATTCTTTTTTTAAAAATTTTACTGAAGTACAGTTGATTTACAATGTTATGTTAATGTCAGCTATACAGCAAAGTGACTCAGTTATACATATACATATATCCTTTTTCATATTCTTTTCCATTATGGTTTATCACTGGATATTGAACATAGTTCCCTGTGCTATACAGTAGGACCTTGCTGTTTATCCATTCTAGATGCACCAGTTTGCATCTGCTAATCCCAAACTCCCAGCCCACCCCTCCCCCACACCCCTCCCACTTGGCAACCACAAGACTGTTCTCTTCATAGGCATTCTTACTCAAAAATATCACCTATGGGCTTCCCTGGTGGCGCAGTGGTTGAGAGTCCGCCTGCTGATGCAGGGGACGTGGGTTCGTACCCCGGTCCGGGAAGATCCCACATGCCACAGAGTGGCTGGGCCCGTGAGCCATGGCCGCTGAGCCTGCGCGTCCGGAGCCTGCGCTCCGCAGTGGGAGAGGCCACAGCAGTGAGACGCCCGCGTACGCAAAAAAAAGAAAAAAGAAAAATCACCTATGTGCTAATATTCCAAGCCTCTGTTGTGAGAACTCATTTACTACTGTGGTTTCAATTACCATCAATTACCAATGAATTTCAAACCACTCTTTCAAAGTTCTACTATCTGAGTGCAAGATTCACACATAAAACTGCTTGCTAGACATGGGTCATCCAAATGAAAATGGAATCCTTCACCTATCTAAAACTAGTCTCATCTAACTTTTCCCTCCAAACCTGTCCCATTCACCATTTACCTTGCGGCCTAAGTCAGAACACCTATGTGTCAGAAAGCTTACCTGTTCTGTAAAGGATGTTTAATATAGTGCTCTGGGTTAGCAACCTCCTGATTAGATTCTGTTTTCTCTTCTTCTGTAGGTGGGGGATTAGGAGTAGGGGTGGTTTCCTAGTGGAAAATAATTAAACATTATGAACTTCTTAACATGAAGAAATAACATTAAGAAATTTCTTTATTTTTAAATTTTTATTGAAATATAGTTAATTCACAATGCTGTGAAAAATTAATTCCTACGACAGCAATACTCTAAATAAATCTGAACCAATATTGTCCATATTTTTTCTAAGGAGAATGAATTAACAGCAGAAGCACTGGATAAAATAGACCACAGATCAAACTCTAAGCACCAGACTCTTCATTCTAGCATCTCTTCATTATGAGCAAAAGGTTTCTCAAATTTAAAAACATAATAATAATAATTTTGTATATTGTTACCTTCCACTTACACATTTTAATATAAGATTGCTAGAGACCATGGAAAAAAGTTGGGAAAATCAAGTACCTTTCTTAACATACTAAACAGTGCATAGTGGGAGTGGGGGAGATACAACTAAAGTTTGGAGAGTATATTAACTATATCACAATGACACAAACACAAAAATCTTTATAAAGTGATCAAGGCAATACTACACAGGTCCTTGCTTTCATGTTACACTGTTATTATATATGGTGACAAAGTTCAGCAACTTCTGTCATTTTCAATTGGCCCTAAGCAAAAAAGCTGGACATTGGCTTGAACTTAAATTCTTCTAGGCTAGACATAATTGTCATCTAAAAATGTCAGGGAAAAAGGGAGGCTGGGAATAATAAGTGTTCTCCACACTAATCCATGTAACTCTTCACCCTACTGTAAATTGGTATCAACAGATAGCTAAGAAAAGGGACCAGAAGCTGAAACAAAAGCTGATACAAAAAAGGAGGGCACTGCAACAAGGGTTTGGATATCAGATTTAAATCCAACTAGCAAACCAATACAGATATATGTTCACATTAACAACATTCTGTAAATCAGAGATGTATGATCCAAAAAAAAGACTTCAGGGACAGGTGATACACATTTTACAAAATAAAATACATTTTTCTTATCAACAAGACACCTCCAGTAAGTACTTTTTACTAGCCTATGAAGTCACTCATAGCAAGGGCTTTATCTTGATTTTGCTCACAACTGTAATGCCAATGATCACAACGCTACACCGATAAGAACTTACAGGCTTGATTACTTAACTGAATAAATGTAAATGTTTACATAGAGTAGTTAAGGCCATAAAATTTACACAGAGTAGCCAATGCCTTAATAGCACCAGAGCACCAATCATTTTTACCAGGATTTCCTCATCACAATCAATTTACATCGTCACATAGATGATCATTACCAAATGCCATTCCTTACTCTACTAGCTTAAAATTAGTGATGGTCTCCAGACAGAGGTAGTCCGAGTGAACAGAGAAAACAGCCAACAGTTAGGGACTGATAAGGCAGGGGGTTTGGGGGACAGGGTACCAGAGAAAAGTGAGCTGCAGAGGAGTGAGCCTCAAAAATCTATGTAAAAATCCCTGAAGTCCTTGGCTGTGACTCCTAAACTGAGATGTTCGGAATGCAACTCCGGGTAGTCTAGCAGGGAACAGCTGAGCCAAGACTTCAGAGCCTGAACAGCATCAGGAAGACTAATTCAGACCCAGCCAGAGTGGATGGTTGAAAATCCTCAACTTTCAGATGAAATCCTAGAAAGGCCATGTCCTAGGTATCAAGTGAAATACATATGCCTAACAAATCCTAAAACTAATCCGTGACAGGATCAAGGTAATCTACTGATAAATCAATTAACTGCTCCCAAGAACCAGACTCTATACTCTGGAGGAAAATAACAGAAGTGTGAGCCTCTATGAATATTATCTACAATACCTAGCAAACCATCAAACATTATTAGACATGCAAAGAAAATTTTTTATAGCAACTAATGATCAAGAGATTAAACTGTCCATAGAAAGACATCCAGATAACAGATACATGATCCAGATAACTGAGTTAGCAGATAAAGTCTTAATAACTATGACTACTATGGTAAAATAGAAGATGGAGGGAATTCCCTGGTGGTCCAGTGGTTAAGACTTGGTGCTTTAACTGCCAGGGCTGGGTCCATTCCCTGGTCAGGGAACTAAGATCCCACAAGCCGCATGGTATGGCCAAAAATATAAACAAATGAACAAACAAACAAATAAATAAATAAAACAGAAGATGTGGAAAAAGGATAGAAAAAACAGGAGTATTTGAAAAGGGAATTGAAATCAATTTTTAAAAAGAATCAAATAGACACTAATGAACTGCCAACTACAATGTATGAAATTGAGAGCTTATTGAATAAACAAGAAACTCGACTCAGCAGAATGTAGGACTGGTGAACTTCAAAGACAGGTCAATAGAAAACATTCAAATAATCACAGAGGAGGGGAAAACAGATAGTAAGAAATGTCAAGATGGTTAAAAAGTTCAAGGACAAGATAAGAGAATGGGACAGAAGGAATACAGAAAGAAAGAATAACCAAAATTTACCAAATTACATGAGGGACTCAAGTCAGATTTAAAAACTGAGGCAACTCCAAGCAGTATAAATACAAACAAAACTACACCTGGGGGATTTCCCTGGCGGTCCAGTGGTTAGGACTTCGCCTTCCAATGTAGGGGGTGCCGGTTCAAACGCTGGTCAGGGAGCTAAGATCCCACATGTCTCATAGCCAAGAAACCAAAACATAAAAAAAAAAGCAGCAGTATTGTAACAAATTCAATAAAGACTTGAAAAATGGTCCACCACAAAAAGAACAAAACAAACAAACAAAAAACCAAAAAACTACACCTGGGCAAATTAGACTCAAACTACTGAAAACTAAAGGAGGCAATATTAAAAGCAGTTAGGAAGAAAAATTTTAAAAAGACACATACACATTACTTTCAAAGGAACAATAACTGCTAACTTCTCAAAAGAAATTATGGAAACCATCAGACAACAGAATAACATCCTTGTGCTGAAGGGAAAAAACTGTCAACACTGAATTCAGTGCCTAGGAGGGGACTTCCCTGGTGGTCCAGTGGCTAAGACTCTGCACTCCCAATGCAAGGGTCCCGGGTTCAATCTGGGTTCAGGGAACTAGATCCCACATGACACAGCTAAGAGATTAGAAATCAATGACATGGAAAAAACCATAAAAAACATAAACACATGGAGACTAAACATTACTAAATAACCAAGAGATCACCGAAAAACTCAAAGAGGAAATCAAAAAATACCTAGAGACAAATTGCAATGAAAACACGACCATCCAAAACCTATGGGATGCAGCAAAAGCAGTTCTAAGTGGGAAGTTTATAGCTATACAAGCCTACCTCAAGAAATAAGAAAAATCTCAAATAAATAATCTAACCTTACACCTAAAGTAATTAGAAAAAGAAGAATAAACAAAAGCCAAAATTAGAAGAAGGAAAGACATCATGAAGATCAGAGCAGAAATAAATGAAATAGAAACAAAGAAAACAATAGCAAAGAACAATAAAACTAAAAGCTGGTTCTTTGAGAAGATACACAAAATTGATAAACCATTAGCCAGACTCATCAAGAAAAAGAGCGAGATGACTCAAATCAATAAAATTAGAAATGAAAAAGGAGAAGTGACAACAGACACCGCAGAAATACAAAGCATCCTAAGAGACTAGTACAAGCAACTCTATGCCAATAAAATGGACAACCTGGAAGAAACAGACAAACACTTAGAAAGGTATAACCTTCCAAGACTGAACCAGGAAGAAATAGAAAATATGAACAGACCAATCACAAGTAATGAAATTGAAACTGTGATTCAAAATCCTCCAACAAACAAAAGCCCAGGACCAGATGGCTTCACAGGTGAATTCTATCAAACATTTAGAGAAGACCTAACACCCATCCTTTTCAAACTCTTCCAAAAAATTGCAGAGGAAGGAACACTCCCAAACTCATTCTATGAGGCCACCATCACCCTGATACCAAAACGAGACAAAGACACTATAAAAGAAGAAAATTACAGACCAATATCACTGATGAATACAGATGTAAAAATCCTCAACAAAATACTAGCAAAGAGAATCCAACACCACATTAAAAGGATCATACACCATGATCAAGTGGGATTTATCCCAGGGATGCAAGGATTCTTCAATATACGCAAATCAACAATGTGATACACCATATTAACAAATTGAAGAATGAAACCCATATCATCTCAATAGATGCAGAAAAACCTTTCTTTCAACACCCATTTATGATAAAATCTCTCCAGAAAGTGGGCATAAAGGGAACCTATCTCAACATAATAAAGGCCATATATGACAAATCCATAGCAAACATCATTCTCAATGGTGAAAAACTGAAAGCATTTCCTCTAAGATCAGGAATGAGACAAGGATGTCCACTCTCACCACTATTATTCAACATAGTTTTGGAAGTCCTAGCCTCTGCAAACAGAGAAGAAAAAGAAATAAAAGGAATACAAATTGGAAAAGAAGAAGTAAAACTGTTACTGTTTGCAGATGACGTGATACTATACATAGAGAACCCTAAAGATGCCACCAGAAAACTACTAGAGCTAATCAATGCATTTGGTAAAGCTTCAGGATACAAAATTAATGCACAGAAATCTCTTGCATTCCTATACACTAATGATGAAAAATCTGAAAGAGAAATTAAGGAAACACTCCCATTTACTATTGCAACAAAAAGAATACCTAGGAATAAACCTACCTAGGGAGACAAAAGACCTGTATGCATAGAACTATAAGACACTGATGAAAGAAATTAAAGTTGATACCAAGAGACGGGGAGATATAGCATGTTCTTGGATTGCAAGAATCAATATTGTGAAAATGACTATACTACCCAAAGCAACCTACAGATTCAACGCAATCCCTATCAAATTACCAATGGCATTTTTTACAGAGCTAGAACAAAAAATCTTAAAATTTGTATGGAGACACAAAAGACCCCGTATAGCCAAAGCAGTCTTGAGGGAATAAAACGGTGCTGGAGGAATCAGACTCCCTGACTTCAGACTATACTACAAAGCTACAGTAATCAAGACAATATGGTACTGGCACAAAAGCAGAAACACAGATCAGTGGAACAAGATAGAAAGCCCAGAGGTAAGCCCACGCACCTATGGTCAACTAACCTATGACAAAGGAGGCAAGGATATACAATGGAGAAAAGACAGTCTCTTCAATAAGTGATGCTGGGAAAACGGAACAGCTACATGTAAAAGAATGAAATTAGAACACTCCCTAACACCATGCACAAGAATAAACTCAAAATGGATTCGAGACTTAAATGGAAGACCGGACATTATAAAACTCTTAGAGGAAAACATAGGAAGAACACTCTGACATAAATCACAGCAAGATCTTTTTTGATCCACCTCCTAGAGTAATGGAAATAAAAACAAAAAGAAACAAATGGGACCTAATGAAACTTCAAAGCTTTTGCACAGCAAAGGAAACCATAAACAAAATGAAAAGACAACCCTCAGAATGGGAGAAAATATTTGTAAATGAATCAACAGACAAAGGATTAATCTCCAAAATATAGAAACAGCTCATGCAGCTCAATATTAAAAAAACAAACAACCCAATCCAAAAATGGGCAGAAGACCTAAATAGACATTTCTCCAAAGAAGACATACAGAGGGCCAAGAAGCACATGAAAAACTGCTCAACATCACTAATTATTAGAGAAACGTAAAATCAAAACTACAATGAGGTATCACCTCACACCAGTTAGAATGGGCATCATCAGAAAATCTACAAACAACAAATGCTAGAGAGGGTGTGGAGAAAAGGGAACCCTCTTGCACTGTTGGTGGGAATGTAAACTGATACAGCCACTATGGACAACAGTATGGAGGTTCCTTAAAAAACTAAAAATAGAATTACCATAAGATCCAGCAATCCCATTACTGGGCATATACTCAAAGAAAACCACAATTCAAAAACACACATGCACCCCAATGTTCACTGCAGCACTATTTACAATAGCCGGGTCATGGAAGCAACTTAAATGCCCATCGACAGACAAATGGATAAAGGAAATGTGGTATATATACAATGGAATATTATTCAGCCATAAAAAGGAACAAAACTGGGTCATTTGTTGAGATGTGGATGGATCTAGAGACTTTCATACAAAATAAAGTAAGTCAGAAAGAGAAAAACAAATATCGTATATTAACACATATATGTGGAACCTAGAAAAATCGTACAGATGAACCAGTTTTTAGGGCAGAAATTGAGACCAGATGTAGAGAACAAATGTATGGACAGCAAGGGGGGAAAGCTGCGGGGGGTGGGGGGGGCAGTGTGATGAATTGGGGGATTGGGATTGACATGTATACACTGATGTGTATAAAACTGATGACTAGTAAGAACCTGCTCTTTAAAAAAAAAAGTGATCAAATGTGTATCATTGGAAAGAAGCAAAAATAGATGTTTACTGTCTAAAAATATATATATATTTGATTTTTGAAAAAAAATAAAAATCAACAGAAATTAAAAACTCACGTTTGACCTTACTGAAACCTAGGATCCCTCTCCTGATTTAACTACTGCTTTATTATGTAGCTTTTAAAGACCTTTTCTAATGCATTCATATGCTTCTGAATGTTTGAAAATATTAAATACTATTTTGTTTTATTGAGGTGGATCTTTTCATATGTATGGATACTATATGTATTTCTGGAAATTGTTGCACACAGTTTTACTCTGTCTCAAACTGTATTTTAATCAATGCAAAAAGTTGAAATATTATAAAGAACAATGCTTGGAATACCATATATTTTTTCTTTGATATTTTTAAATGTAAAAGTCACTTAAAAATGTTAGTGCCAGTTTGTACCAGCTTTCTAGTGGACAACTGGGTAATTGGAAGCATTGATGTCCAGACTCTGTAATTCTCAAAATCCTTGCTGCTTTGGGAATATTTGGACTTTATTAAGTTGATGACAAGATAAACTGTTATTCACTGCATATTATTACACAGACATATTACTGACTTTATTACTCTATTATTAATAGTAGAATTGGCATTTTTACAATAAATATTATAGGGATTCATGTTAAGTAATAAGAATTTTCTTCTGGAAGCAAGATTTTTGAAGCAAATTATGTCATAGAGAGAAATTATGTAAATCATTATATACTATCTTAGAATATTGAGATGCTGAAAGGTGACTATAAACAGTGTCGTAAATAAAACTGTTCTTTCTCTAAAAAAAAAAGAAAAAAAAAAAAGATTTCGAATGCTGCAACTAAGGATCCCACCCGCCACAACAAAGATCCCACATGCCACAACTAAGACCTGGCACAGCCAAATAAATAAATAAATATTTTTAAAAAGAAAAAAGAATTCAGTGCCTAGGAAAAATATCATTCAGAAATAGAGAAGTCAAGTCAGACTCACACAGACACATACAAAAACACACTCTCACACCCAAGGTCCAAAGTAAGAGGAACACCAAAGGAAAGTTTCAGGCTAGAGGGGAAAGTTCCCAGATAAGAGAATGGAAGTGCAAAAAAGAATGAAAATCACTGGAAAAGGTAAATGCGTGGGTAAACATATGAAAAACTATTAACAGGTTAAAGGAATAATAATAATGATGCCTTGTGTAGTTTAACATAATAATGATGGTCCTACCAAAGGACTGGGTATATATGGATTTGTGAGGTTGGATGTGTGAATAAAAGATACTCTTCCTGGGACATCTCTGGCGGTTCAGTGGTTGGGACTCCAAGTTTCCAATGCAGAGGACACGGGTTTGATCCCTGGTCAGGGAACTGGAATCCCACATGCCTCGTGAGGTGCTCAAAAAAGAAAAAAGATACTCTTCCTCCCAAACTTAAGAAATACTGCAAATTCTCTTATTTACCTAAATTAAAAGACAGGGCTTCCCTGGTGGCACAGTGGTTAAGAATCTGCCTGCCAATGCAGGCCACACAGGTTCGAGTCCTGGTCCGGGAAGATCCCACATGCCGCAAAGCAACTAGGTCCATGCACCACAACTGCTGAGCCTGAGCTCTAGAGCCTGCGAGCCACAACTACTGAGCCCATGTGCCACAACTACTGAAGCCTGCGCACCTAGAGCCCATGCTCTGCAACAAGAGAAGCCACTGCAGTGAGAAGCCCATGCACTGCAACGAAGAGTAGTCCCCGCTCACCACAACTAGAGAAAGTCTGCGCGCAGCAACAAAAACCCAACGCAGCCAAAAAGTAAATAAATAAAATTTAAAAGAATTGGCTACCATCTTTAAAAAAAAAAAAGACAAATGATAAGCAAAACATACTCATAAGTTCACAATCCTCATTACAAACCATACTTTCACAGCACTTATTTACACCTTTTACGTCAGCAGCATGTAAAAGACAATCACAGTATGAGTAATTACAAGTTTCATAGGGTACAAAATGTCACTTCCTAACTCCTTTAGTACTTTCCTTTCTTTTCTCTTATTCTACTCTTTTCACCATTAGGAGAATGGTGGAAAGCTTAGATGGTATCAAAAGTCTCTAGATATGTAAGAACTAAAAGCAGGTAATAACTCAGAAAAAAATATGTTCACTTCCTTAAAAAGCGTTCCTTTGAATTTTACATTCTACGTTAGCTGAAATATTAGCCTTTATATTAATAATATATAATTTGGGGTTTTTCCTGTAACTAAAATAAATATAGCTACTCATCTTTAAATGATTGTGTAGATGTATGAGTAAGTATACTAGTTTAAAAAGTCTTTGCTTTTAATATTATATAAATGTGCTAGATTAAGACAAATGCTCTAAAACACTGAAAAAAATGTTTATTAACCATAAACAATCTTTTCAGTATTTGAAGCCCTTTTTTAATATAAGTGTAGTATTGATGTTTCCTTTTTAGATTTTTTTTTTCCCTTGGCCACACTGTGAGGCATGCGGGATCTTAGTTCCCTAAGCAGGAATTGAACTTGTGCCCCCTGCAGTGGCATGCGCAGAGTCCTAACCACTGGACTGCCAGAATTCCCATCTTTTTTGGCCTTTTAAATTATTATCTACAGTTTAATAGATGTTTAAATTTTTAAACTTATTTGAATTTCTTAATTCCTCTTAATAAAGCAAAGGTGATTAATAGCCAACTGTTTCCATGACAGAATAAAAAATACTCAAATACTCTACAAAAATACTCATTCACATGGCACAGACCAAATCTAGTAAGATTCAGAATCATTTTCATGATGGAAATTACTTATGAAAACATTAATATTAAAAATCATGTATTAAAAGGGCATATTTTCTCAATACAAATTTTCTCAGGTCGTATTTTGCTATGGTCATATACTTATCACAACAATCCATTCATAATCAACAGAAATTTTTTTAACGCATGTACTTCTTAATATTTATTTTTTGGCTGCATTGAGTCTTAGTTGCAGCACGCAGGATCTTTCATTGCACTGTGTGGGCTTCTCTCTAGCTGTGGCATGTGGGCTTAGTTGCCCTGGGGCATGTGGGATTTTAGCTCCCCGACCAGGGATCAAACCCGCACCCCCTGCATTGGGAGGCAAAGTCTTAACCACTGGACTGCTAGAGAAGTCCCCACCCTGTAAACTTTTAAAAAAAAAATTATTTATATTTTATTTTTGGCTGTGTTGGGTCTTCGCTGCTGCGCATGAACTTTTCTCTAGTTGCCGTGAGCGGAGCGCTACTCTTCATTGCGGTGCGCAGGCTTCTCATTGCAGTGGCTTCTCTTGTTGCAGAGCACGAGCTCTAGGCATATGGGCTTCAGTAGTTGTGGCACATGGGCTCAGCAGTTGTGGCTTGTGGGCTCTAGAGCGCAGGCTCAGTAGTTGTGGTGCACGGACCTAGTTGCTCCACGGCATGTGGGATCTTCCCAGACCAGGGCTCGAACCAGTGTTCCCTGCATTGACAGGCAGATTCTTAACCACTGGATTCTTAACCACTGCACAACCTGAGAAGTCTGCCACTCTGTAAGCTTCTTGAGTCTGCAATTATGTTGCAAATTATTGCAGAGGAAAACATTATTTTTGTTTGAGACTACTCAGACACGTCTTATTATAAAATCATTTCCTGTCATTTCTTTCAACTTGTTTTATTTTTTTGTTTAAAATCTCTTAACTCTGAAATAATCAGGATGCTTTTTTTCTTATTTTCAACTTAGATAAAGCAAAACAGTAATAGCCATGTAGGATGTTATTTTAAACTTTCAGATTAATTCTATGGGGGTGGTCTATTCTATGAGGAAATTCCAATCCCCTATACCTTTTTTTTTTTTTTTTTTGCGGTACGCGGGCCTCTCGCTGTTGTGGCCTCTCCCGTTGCGGAGCACAGGCTCCGGACGCGCAGGCTCAGCGGTCATGGCTCACGGGCCCAGCTGCTCCGTGGCATGTGGGATCTTCCCGGACCGGGGCACGAACCCGCGTCCCCTGCATTGGCAGGTGGACTCTCAACCACTGCGCCACCAGGGAAGCCCCCCTATACCTTTTGAATCCATGGTAGTATATACAATGAGAAGTAATATCCAGAATGATGGCCGTGCTATATTAAATTATTCGATCAGGGACTTCCCTGGTGGTCCAGTGGTTAAGACTCCGCGCTCCCAACGCAGGGGGCCTGGGTTCAATCCCTAGTCAAGGAACTAGGTCCCGCATGCCACAACGAAAAATCCCTCACGCCGCATCAAAGATCCTGTGTGCCACAACTAAGACCTGGTTTAGCCAAACAAATAAAATTCTTTGATCAAAAATGACTTATAATTATGGACATTGCCAAATAAGAATGATGAAATACATTTTTAAAAGAACGCTAGAAAGGGGAATTCTCTGACAGTCTAGTGGTTAGGACTTGGCACGTTTATTGCTATGGCCTGGGTTCAATCCCTGGTCCGGGAGCTAAAGTCCTGCAAACCGCTCGGTGTGGCAAAAAAACAAAACTTTCAGGTCAATCCCGAGTTAAGCATAAACCTCAATTAACTATAATAGATGTTCAAATTATTCATTATTTGTCTTAATTTGCTAAATATTTATTTATTTATTTTTGGCTGCATTGAGTCTTCGTTGCTGCACGCAGGCTTTCTCTAGTTGCGGCGAGCGGGGGCTACTCTTTGTTGCGGCAAGTGGGCTTCTGTTGTTGCGGAGCACGGGCTCTAGGTGTGCGGGCTTCAGTAGTTGTAGCAAACAGGCTCAGTAGTTGTGGCTTGTGGGCTCTAGAGCACAGGCTCAGCAGTTGTGACACATGGGCTTAGTTGCTCCGCAGCACGTGGGATCTTCCCAGACCAGGCTCGAACCAGTGTCCCCTGCACTGACAGGAGGATTCTTAACCACTGTGCCACGAGGGATTAACCACTGTGCCACGAGGGAAGCCCTGCTAAGTACTTTTAATATAAATTGACTTTAAAAATAAAATTAAAGTATTTTTGAAATTATATCTCCTCTTAAAATTCTTTGTAAGGCTTTAACTAGTTAGGTATCTAAGACTTAGGATCACCAAAAAACAGGTCGGAAGAGGAGTACTATGGGATACTTGTAGCACCAACTTCACAAAATTCTCCCTAAAAACCCTTAACAGGTGTTTTCACGGGATATGTTTAAAATGGATTTAATTAGATATTTTTTAATTATATGAGATCATCAAAGAAGCAATAAACAAGGTTATCACATTATATGGGAACTTTTTACAAACTTGTCATTTTTATGGTTGCTTCCTACAAAGCAGACAGTAAAGTAGTTTTAAATTTACACTCAGTTTTTTGTTTTTTGTTTTGGCCACGCCAGGCGACTTGCGGGATTTCAGTCCCCAACCAAGGATTGAACCACTGCCCTCCACAGTGAAATCGCAGAGTCCTAACCACTGGACCGCCAGGGAATTCCCTACATCCAGTTTAAAAACAAAATTCTCTACTGGAAAGTCCCACAACATCCCTCTACCTACTCTCTCAGCTTGGTGGTCTCCCCCATAAGCAATTTTCTTTGGAAATTACTTTTTAAATATCAATGTTTTATCAATACTTCTAGGTTCGAAAATTACCCAAACCAGGAAAGGCTACTTTAAAAGACTATGGCTACTCTCAAGCCACAAGGAGAAGCCCGCACACCGCAACAAAGAATAGGCCCCCGATTGCCACAACTAGAGAAAGCCTGTGCACAGCAATGAAGACCCAATGCAGCCAAAAATAAACAAATAAATATATTTTTTGAAAAAGTGAATTGAGAAAAAGATTAAAAAAAAAAAAGACTATGACTACTTTCAAAGTAATCAAATACAATTTTAACCTAAAAAACAATCTGCAAGTGAAAAACCACTGTTTTTCAAGTGGGAAGAATGGCGAGTAAAGCCATGAGATGGTACAGTGTTTTACCTAGAAGACAGTAATGAACCAGGGAGTCTGAAAGTGAGGGTTCATGAAACCAAAGATAGAGCTAGAATGGTAGGCTGGAGCAAGACTGTAAAAGGCCTCAAAGGTCAGGCTAAAACTGTACCTTTCCACATGTAAGCAATGGAAGCCACTAATTAACAGGTCAAAGTGATTAAATACAAATAACAAGTAAGGGAATAGAAGAGACAACCAGTTTAAGTACAAGTTATTAAACCTGGTTTTGGATTTGCTGAGTTTATGAGACTCAAATAAAATTGTATGGATGGGGAGAATAAATTAAGAGCTTGCGATTAGCAAATACAAACTACTAGACATAAAACAGATAAACAACAAGGTCCTACTGTATAGCACAGGGAACTATATTTAATATCTTGTAGTAATCTATAATGGAAAAGAGTATGGAGAAGTACATACATACATATATTAAACTGAATCACTGTGCTGTACACCAGAATCTAACAAAACGCTGTAAATAAACTGAATCTCAATTTAAAAACATTTTTTAATGTACAATATAATTTCATGGTCCCAGGGCTAAGTAGCTGTCACACCAATAGAAGAAAGTAAAGTTGAAGGGGAAGAAATAAAGTCGAGCAAGGGTGGGACAAGTCTAACAATTAGCTGCAAAAAATTTCAAGCAGTTTTACTGCATTCTGCAAAAATCAGCAAATGTATCAGTCACAATTATTAACCATGTGGTACAATCTTAAGAGTATAAAGCTAGATATTTCCCGGACCTAGCATCAGTTCTGTGGGGTTTTCTCTAATCTGACTACAAAATTTAGATTCCTTCTAGCCATGTTCAAATCTACACTGCTTAAATTCCAAAACCAAGGTGTACTTTTTCCATGGCTATGAACATTCAAGATTTCTTAGCAACCCTTGGCCCTAACACACAAACTATCTCTCGTAGAAATATAAGGACTCTTCCCCTCATGACAACCAATCACCTAAGGCTTCATTTGAAATGCACAAATACTGGGAGCTCCCTGGTGGCCTAGTGGTTAAGATTCTGGGCTTTCACTGCCTTGACCCGGGTTCAATCCCTGGTTGGAGAACTGAGATCTGGCAAGCTGCACGGCACAGCCAAAAACAAAAAAGTACACAAATATCAATAGTTCCCTGGCACTAAAAATGGTTTAAAGCACTCAAAATCAGACCTTCTGCAGGTTCTAGTCTACAACCAAGTTAAGTATAGAAATGGAAAGTAAACATTTAGAAATTTTATGGTAATTTGACAGTATATTTATGTCTGTTCAAACTAATAATATAAAATTCAGGCTTACATTTTGTATGCCTTTTTTCATCTCTTTATCCTATTGTTATCATTTTACAAAACATTAGATTGGAAATTGTTTAAAAACAAAACAAACTAGTTTTCTACCGAAGTATGAGAGACACTGGTTTAGATTACACACTCTGGAGCCATGTTACCCAGGTTGTAATCCCAATTCTGCCATTCACAGATATATGGTTTGGTGGGGCAAAACACCATAGTACCAAATAACAGATAACAATATTATTGGTAACCCATCTCCAGTAGCACTTCCTTATATTTCCCCTTCCTTGCTTCACTATTTTTTAGCTGAATGGCAAAGACCATTTGTGGCTTTAATAAAAATATAAATGCTATTATGGCCAAGGCAGCTACAATTATCTCTACCAGTTACTAACCCAACATTTCAGTAAACTGAAGGCATTAAAGATATGAAAAAATGAACAGAAGGGTTAGCAAAGTAAGAACAGGAAAAGATGGTAGTGTTTTATGATTTTTAAAGTGGTTAACACCAATCCTCACACTTCTACCAAACTATGAATTTTTACTTGATAGGTAACATTTACTAAGCATTTACTAACAAGCAACGGGCTGCATATTTTTATATACATTATTCAGTATATTCAATCTTCACAATACTGTGAAACTACTACTCTCTCCACTCTTCAAATTTAAGCCCTGGGAAGTTAACAAGTCTTATCTATAGTCTACATTTTATTGCAGGACTGTCAAGATTCATAGCTAGGGATACTATGTGTCCAAATTTTACCTGTTTGTCGTTTCAGCATAATTATTATTACTAAAACCCTGGTTCACTCTGACAAGTGCCCCAAATTGGATAATAAATTATATATTGTTAGCAAGGTACTCTTTCCAGGCAGCATAACCCTACAGTATGTACTATGCTTTGTACCACAGCCTCAGGCTCAACACTTTCACTATCTTCTAAGTGCATGCCACTGCCAATAAATTAGAAGAAAGGCATGAATGGTACACTTCACTCTTCAAACCCACACACACACAAACACACACACACAATCCCACTACTACGGGAAAAAGCAAGTAAATACCAATGATTGATTATACTGATTTTATGTTATGCAAGACAGTGTACTAAATGCCTATGAGATCAAAATATCTTAGAAATACAGGTAAGCATATATAAAGGCTACCTTTTATGGATACAAATAATTAACTCTAAGAAGATTATTTTTTAATACAACATATGTAAATAGACTTCAGGATACTTTACTCTTCCTTTTAGTATCCAAACATTCAGTTCCCAGGTCTCTTTTTAGTAAAGATACATTTCTCCCAGCACTCTCCCATATGTAAATTAGTATAATTAATTAACTAGTACACAAAAACAAATAAAGCCTCACCACCTGCCTTGTAAGGAATGAAAAAAAAATCTGGTGTAAACAGTGAAAATTATCACAAATAATTAAACCAACTGTTTTCAGTGTCAGTTTTCAAATATACCTATAGTAAAGGAATACCAGCTAATCTGGCATCACTCATCAGGAAAAGTGCAGCTGTGGATTTTGCAGGTCTTCTTCCTTGTCTGTAATAAAGGATCAAATTGGTGACCTTTGCGCCATAAACCAAAAAGCCTAAGTAGATAAACAACATATATAGATTCAGCAAAATACAAACCTTTTAAGTTTAGAACACTGCTCAAATGGAGAATTTATTTTTCATGTAAAGACTGTGAGATCCCATATATCAATTCCGATTCAAGACAGTACTTTATAACATTCCTTTTTACTAATATAATATGACACCTAAACAATAATATTGAAAGCTGAGGTACAGAGGGAAGAGCTTTGACCATCTGCACAAATTGTGTTGTGTCTAAAAATTACTACAAAATTTTATAGCTGTTCAATTTATTATTTAAGTAATAATAGTAATTATCTGACTAAAACTGATGACTAGCCCTAGGCTTTTAAGTGAACAGAGTTAAATTTGCTATGCTACAGCTAAAAATTTGTATTTCTGGATAGTCAGCAAATTACACTTAACCACATTCTCCTAATAAAAAAATTCCTATAGGTCACATTTGAATTTCTTATCTTCTAGAATATAATTTTAAAACTAGAAAGACTTGTAGGCATCTTGTTACATTTAAAATAAACTAATTCCTAAAGGAACACTAATATCTGTCAACCAAATTACTCTGCACATCTTAATGTAGCTTAAGGCAAGACTACAAATTCAGGAAGTGTGACAGAGACATAAGAAATAACAAACATGTATGATCAAGAATGATTAGGTTAACAATGAAATTTAAATGTCAATACTACTTAAATCAAAGGCTACCAGAAGATTCACATTTCTTAAATAACTAAGGAGAAATTTATATAAGTTGAACATTATACAAAAGTAAAAATTAGTGCTTCAAAATAACATTAAAATGATGTTAGGACAAACATTTACATTGCACAAAATTATACTGGTTCCCGTAACATGATGATTTCTATTTCATTCATTCTTTAAAGATTTATAATTACAATTTGAAAGGCAAACATTTTAAAGAATTTAACTGCTGCTTCTTTTAAAGTTTATTCCTTTTAAAACTTTGAAAAGCATAACTAAAATTTAATGATACTGGTTAAATATTAGTTTAAAAAAATCAATTTTAGGGACTTCCCTTGTGGCACAGTGGTTAAAACTCCACGCTCCCAATGCAGGGGACCCAGGTTCAATCCCTGGTCAGGGAACTAGATCCCACATGCATGCCGCAACTAAGAGTCTGCATGCCACAACTAAGGAGCCCACCTGCCACAACTAAGACCCGGTGCAATCAAACAATTAAAAAAATAAATATTTTTTAAAGTCAATTTTAACATGTCAGCTAAACAAATAAGCAGTTTAATTCTTTTTAAATTCCATGTGTTAGTTTTTTTAAAGTTCTGTAATGTTAAAAGTTAAAATTTCAATGTAAACTATGGTTTAATAAAAAAATTAGATTTATCCTTTTATTCTCCAAGTATTTAAACCATTTTTCAAAAGAAATCAACCGGGCTTCCCTGGTGGCGCAGTGGTTGAGAGTCCGCCTGCCGATGCTGGGGACACGGGTTCGTGCCCTGGTCCGGGAAGATCCCACATGCTGCAGAGCAGCTGGGCCCGTCCAGAGCCTGTGCTCCGCAATGGGAAAGACCACAACAGTGAGAGGCCCACGTACCGCAAAAGAAAAAAAAAAAAGAAATCCACCAATATTTCTTTAAAAATTAGAAAACCAGGTACTACAGTCACTGTTTCAAATGTCCCCAGGTTTATAGAGTATGACTATATCCTTTCACTTAAGTTAATGAACCATCCAAACTTCCAAATATAAAAACTTCTATACTCTTTAACCCAGTTATACTTTTAAGAGATTTCTTCAAAGGAACTGTCAGGACAATAAAAGCTTTATATATTTTATATCAGGAAGGAAAACTAAAGGCAATATATATATTAAAAAATACGACCAAAGGTAACAGATAAATCATGGTGTTTATAATATAGGCACTAGAAGTGATGTTTGGAAAATCATTTAAAAATGTTAACATAAAAACAGAAAAAAGATGTCAGGACTGAATAATGAGAACTTTACTTTTGTGGGGGAGGGCACTTTATTTTTAATTTAACCAGTCCCAAATAAACGTGGTACATCCAGACAATGGAATATTATTCTGCACTAAGAAATAAGCTAACAAGCTGTGAAAAGACATGGAGGAATCTTAAATGCATATTACTAAATGAAAGGAGGCTTAAGAGGCTATCTACTGGGCTTCCCTGGTGGGGCAGTGGTTAAGAATCCACCTGCTAATGCAGGGGACACAGGTTTGAGCCCTGCTCTGGGAAGATCCCACATGCCACGGAGCAACTAAGCCTGTGCACCACAACTACTGAGTCCACGTGCCACAACTACTGAAGCCCGCGTGCCTAGAGCCCGTGCTCTGCAACAAGGGAAGCCAACACAATGAGAGGCCCGCGCACCACAACGAAGAGTGGCCCCCGCTCGCCACAACTAGAGAAAGCCCACAGGCAGCAACGAAGACTCAACACAGCCAAAGAAATATATAGAAAAATAAAATAAATATATAAAAAATAAAATATTTAAAAAAAAGAAACTATAGACTGTATGATAACTATATGATAAGAACTATATTTCTGGAAAAGACAGAACTACAGGGACAGCAAAAAGATTAGTGCTTGCTGGGGGTTAGGGAGGAAGAGGGATGAACAGACAGAAGATTTTTAGGCAGTGAAAGTACTCTGTATGAAACCTATAATGCTAACTGTGTTATTCCACATGTGTCCAAACCTACAAAATATACAACACCAAGAGTGAGTCGTGATGTAATGTACAGACTTCGGGTGATAATGACATGTCAACGTAGGTTCATCCAGTGTAACAAATGTACCCCTCTGGTGTGGAATGTTGATTGTGGAGGACACTGTGGATGTTGGGGCAGGAGGTATATCAGAACGCTTTGTACCCTCCTTTCTATTTTGTAGTGAACCTAAAATGGCTCTAAAAAAGTCAAAGGAAAAGAAATAGACACAAAGAGAGTCATGGTGAGAAAAAAGAATCCACAAACAAGTAAAGCAAAATATTAACCAGAGAACATGTTGTTGGGATTGCAGATTTTTTCTTCATACAGACCTAAACGTTCCAAATTTATTGTAACAAAATTATACTGAAGCCCAAATATACAGAGACTCTACTCCTGGACTGTTCAGTCTGTTCCAAAGATGTCAGTTCCCACTTGCACCAATATCACATTTTTATAAGTTACCTTTGTTGAATAATGTTTTTTTCTCCATGTAAGGCAAATTCTCCATTCCCCTTTTCTCCTCCTTTTCAAAAATTTACTGCTAATTCTCATTTGTTTATTCTTTCAAATAAACTTGCAAACTTTTTCTCTAAAGGGCCAGAGAGTAAAATATTTTAGGCTGGTAAACTTCTATCACTTATTCATTGTTTTGTTTTACTTTTTGAAATAAAAACCATTCTTGGGACATCCCTGGTGGCACAGTGGTTAAGAATCCACCTGCCAAAAAAAAAAAAAAAAAAAAAAAGAATCCACCTGCCAATGCAGGGACACTGGTTCGATCCCTGGTCCGGGAAAATCCAAAATGCCGTGGTGCAACTAAGCCTGTGCACCGCAACTACTGAGCCTGCGCTCTAGAGCCTGCGAACCACAACTACTGAACCCGCGTGCCACGATGACTGAAGCCCACGCGCCTAGAGCCTGTGCTCCGAAACAAGAGAAGCCACCACAATGAGAAGTGTGCGCACAGCAATGAAGAGTAGCCCCCACCTGCTGCAACTAGAGGAAGCCCATGACCCAATGCAACCAAAATAAATTAAAAAAAAAAAAATCTTAGCTAGCAGGCCACACAAAAGCAGCCCTAAGGCCAGCTTGAGAACCCCAGCATAAAGTGTAGCTTCCCAATAAGAACCTGCTGTATAAAAAAATAAATTAAATTTAAAAATTCAAAAAAATAAAGTGTAGCTTCCCACCCCACTGGCAAAGATTCTGGCATTTTGACTCAGTTTATACTGAATTTACACATAAAATTCAGGAAAAATTAACATCTTTCCAACATTAACTCTTTCAAAAGCAAATTATGTGATTAAGTGATTCTTCACTTATTAAAGTCCTCCACTGTAGTTCTCAGAGCTGTACTGCTTTTATTTATGAATCCTGCAAACTAACTGTTAGGGTTTATAATTCCTGGGCACTTGAAGGCTCTGGCATTTGGGTATATGAATGCTGCAAAGAACTTGCTAGGTTTATTATTCCTGGCGTTTTTTGCCTGAAGAAAAACTAAAAAAACTACCACTAGAATGCAACAAAAAGTTACTTTTAAAATGTGGTAATAAGTGTTAGTTCTTTATTTCTTTTATATTCAGTAATCCAGGAACTCTTAGGTTAAGAGAGAGGTGGGTTAAGCACTCAAGAGTGCATGGCACATGATAGACACTCAAATGTTTCAAAAAATAAATGGTTTTAATTCTGTTCCCTCTCAAAACCCCACTAAAACTATAGTAATTTACCCCCCCCCCCAAAAAAAGCCCACAACCATGGGAAGAGCAGAAAAAAAAAGAACTGGAATGTAGATGGAATTCCTGGCAGCACCTTTCAGAACTGGGAGTGAAGGAAGGGAGTAAATTAAAAAGAATCCAGGGAAAGTTGTTCGGGAAATAACTAGATCCCTCCATCCCCTCCCCCTACTCCAAGTCCCTAGGCTTGCTGCCATGAGTTCAAGAATAAAAAGAAAATAAGCAATTTGGAGGTAACAGACAGGCAGGGAATAGAAAATGCCTTTAAAAATATGTACCTATATATATCCTCAAAAGGATGTTAAGATTTTGCATGCACACAATTACAGGAAGCTATAAAAATGAACATTCAGAAGACTAGAGAGAGAGAACATCTGGAAATTAAAATTATGAGGCAGAAAAGGTTGGAAAATAAATTTCCCAGAAAACCAAACAAAAAGAGATGGAAAATGAGAGCAAAATTTAAATGAGAGTGAGACTGCATCAGAGCTCGCAGACACTAACGAACCACTGCAGTAGATCCAATATCTGAATAACTGTTTCAAAGAGAAACGGGAGAGGAAAATCACCAATAAATCTCTCAGAAGTGATGGACAGGAGTTGCTATATTAAAGTCCAATAAGTACCCAGCACAATAGATGACAACACTCATACTAGAGCATGTCATTGTGAAATGGGGACAAGGAAAGACTCTATAAATTTCTGCTGAGTAGAAGGGAACTGGTCACATTAAAAAAAAAAAAAAGAGTCATCAGAATAATTCCTGAGTTATCAACAGTTACAAGAGAAGATGACCATGGAACTTCAAAATTCTGAAGAAAAGAATTCTACACCCAGCCAAACTACAGACATGATATTGTTCAATAGGCATAGTCTCAAAAATCTTTAATAACCCTCATGTACCTTTTCTCAAAAAAGTTCTGGAAGATGTGATCCACCAAAGTGAAACAAGTAACCAAATAAGAGGAAAACAAGAGATACAGCAAACAGAGGAGTGCAACACAGAAGTCATATGAGAGCAAATAAGGAACATAGTCAAAAGAGATCCAAAAAAGACAGGTGTGCACCAGATATAGAGAGCCAACGGTCTAGACTGGAGCAATGTGATTCAGGCTACATTCATGTGCTGTTATGACCAAGAGGCTTACTATTGTACCTTTTATTAAAAAACGACTGCCATGTGTCTGGCCTGGACATTTTTTTTTTTGGGTATTTTTTAAATTGTAAATTTATTATTTTTTAAAATTTATTTATTTATCTATGGCTGCATTGAGTCTTCGTTGTGGTGCATGGGCTCCTCATTGCGGTGCTTCTCTTGTTGCAGAGCATGGGCTCTAGGCACACGGGCCTCAGTAGCTGTGGCTCGCAGGGCTCTAGAGCACAGGCTCAGTAGTTGCGGTGCACAGGCTTAGTTGCTCCGTAGCATATGGGATCTTCCCAGACCAGGGTTCAAACCTGTGTCCCCTGCACTGGCAGGCAGATTCTTAACTACTGCACTACCAGGGAAGTCCCTGGCCTGAACATTTATGTACCCGTAACTCAGCTTAAAAATATGTTAACATGGACTTCCCTGGTGGCGCAGTGGTTGAGAGTCCGCCTGCCGATGCAGGGGACGCGGGTTTGTGCCCCGGTCCGGGAAGATCCCACATGCCACGGAGTGGTTGGGCCCGTGAGCCATGGCCGCTGAGCCTGCGCGTCCAGAGCCTGTGCTCCGCAGCGGGAGAGGCCACAACAGTGAGAGGCCCGTGTACCGAAAAAAAAAAAAAAAAAAATATATATATATATATATGTTAACAAAGCTCCTTTTTCCTCTTCTGTGCCCTGCTCCCTGGAACAGCTCAGAATTTCACATCAGAATTAACCTATTCTTAAACAAGATACAGAGCAGCTCACTCGAAGAGACCACTCTCCTAACTGAAGGCTCTGCCTGGCCCATACCACAGCCCCAGCAGATAACTGTAGAGTCCTTTGTTTCCCAGAACATGTTCATGATCTTGCCCACTCGTTTTCCCAAGATGGGCTCTAGTAAAAATTCCAGGAAGCTGAAGCCAAACTATAACCCAGAAATGGTGTTCAGCTTATCTTAAGAACCTACCTGTAACAGTAGCAATACCACTCTTTCCCTACACATCATCTAAGTTTTTAGTTTCTCAAAACTAAAATACTTAGCTGAAAGATATGCACACTGGAGATTAAACTCTAAAGATAATTATACTGTAAAAAAAAAAAATTCAAGGGAATGACTAACATGAAAGTCAGGACAGTGAGTAGGGAAGGAGGCAAAGAAATGAAAATGTGATCAAAGAGTGTAAGATTGAGGTCCTGGGGCTTCCCTGGTGGCGCGGTGGTTAAGAATCTGCCTGCCAATGCAGGGGATACGGGTTCGAGCCCTGGTCCGGGAAGATCCCACATGCTGCAGAGCAACTAAGCCCGTGAGCCACAACTACTGAGCCTGCACACCACAACTACTGAGCCTGCACTCTAGAGCCCATGCTCCACAACAAGAGAAGCCACTGCAATGAGAAGCCCATGCACCACAACAAAGAGTAGCCCCTGCTGCCCACAACTAGAGAAAGCTCGTGCACAGCAACAAAGACCCAACACAGCCAAAAATAAATAAAAATTAAGAAAAAAAAACTGAGGTACTGACGTTGTCTTATGTGATGGGTACATGGGTCTTCAGGTTATTACTCTAAAACTTACGTACAAATGTATTTCACATTTTTTCTACATATAAGCATCTCGCTATTAGAAAAGAGAGGATCTCTAACAACAACAACAAAAAAAACAATTGTAGCATGATGGACAAAAAGAGTCACAGAAGTGTTTTATTTGACCAGTTTTTTAATTTTCAATTTGTTGCCAAAACATTCACCTTACAGATATACTACCCCATGTGTAGAATGACACAGGTAAAGGGTTATTCATCACAGTACTGAAATAGCAAATGGTTCCAAAGCAAGTTACATGGCTAAGCCCAGTGGGGATGGGGGTGGGCTGTAGACTACTCAAAGGTATGGATACAGGGAAGTATGATTCTTTAGGGGGCATAACTAACAATCTTCCATACCTGTAAATTTTCTTTTGCCTTTCTCAAATAATAATAGTAGTTACCAATCTTTCTAATTGTTCAATTTATCACCTAGTCCTTGGCTCACCTGGTATGGATCACATAGCCACACCAGTAAACACAAACGGTACTATAATTCCCCAAATTAACGATCACATTCCCTTTTACAATCTATACAGGAATATCATAAACTTGAATATACTTATATGCCTTAATTGAACCCTAGCAAATGTTCATCAGTATAGAAATAAAAATGTTTTAAGACCAAACCATGTTAATACATACCATCAGAAAAAAAGTGAAAGCTTTGTGTTTACATGTAATGCTCTAAAAAATATATTACTAAGTGAAAAACACAATGTGCCAGAATAGTGTAAAGAGTTGGCTACCATTTATTTTTTTGAAAGAATATACAGCTGACCCATGAACAACGTAGGGGTTAGGAGCACTGACCCTCTACACAGTCTTAAATCCACACATAACTTTACAGCCAGCCCTCCTCATCCAAGGTCCCACATTTGCAGATTCAAACAACCGCAGATCACATAGTACTTTAGTACATATTAAGTGAAAAAAATCCGTGTATGTATAAGTGGAGCCATGCAGTTCAAATCCATGTTGTTCAAGAGTCAACTGCAAATCATATTTGCTTGTATATATAGTTGTCCCTCGACATCTGTGGGGGACTGATTCTAGGATCCTCTCACATACCAAAATCTATAGATGTTCAAGTCCCTTATATAACATGGCATAGTACAGACAGCTCTCCAAAATTTGATCCACAGCTGGTTGAATCCGCAGATGGAAATCCATGGATGGGGGGCCAACTGAATACAAATCTCTACAGAAAGACATGAACTGACCATGGTGGTTGCCCCTAGAAGTGATCCACCTGGATGGGATCAGCTTGAGAAGACTTCATTGTACACTCTTTTGTACAAAAGTTGAGTTGTGGACAATGTATACAATGGGCTATTCACACACACATTTTCTTAAACAGCAAAACAAGGTCATAGGACAATTGTAATTTTAGGACAATTTTAATTGTCCATACAAGACCAAATAATTATCTTTGAAAGTTTAAAATACAGAGAGAAAAAAATTAAAAACTAAAATACAGAGAGACATTTTCTAGAATAAAATTAAAAAATAACTTGCCCAACCAAACTGGTCTTTGTCATATTCAGTTGTACCTTACAAAGTTATAATATAACATGTGTTTGTATACAGCAGGATATGTCTGTATGTATGTATATGTATACATACATTGTATATACATACATTGTATAGGATATGTATACAGCCACATTGTCCAATTTGGTATCCCCTAGCTACATATGGAATTAAATTTCAATTAATTAAAAATTACAATTCATACAAGTTTAAAATTCATCTCCTGGGTTGGATTAGTCTTATTTCAAGTGCTCAATAGTGCCGCTAGTGGCTACCGTATTGGTCAGCACAAATATAGAACACTTCCATCATCACAGAAAGTTCTCTTGGACAGCCTTTTTTAAGAAGAATCCTCAAAAAAACTGGTTAACACTGGATGCTTTGGAGAGGAGAACTAGGTGACCGGAGAAAATAGGAGATAGGTTTTTCACACCAGTAAGACAGGACTTTGCCTGTGCCAGACAGCACCCTTAATGTTTCATGTTAACTCACTTAATCCTTACTGTACTTCAATATAATTAGTTTCCTTTGTAATCCTATGTATTTTATTTAATTTAAAAACATTATTCTGAAAATGAGGTCACAAGCTCCAGCTTTAGCTTTGCTTTGCTAAAAGGATCCATCTGAATTTTGGAACACGAGCATTTATTACTCATCTTCAAGAAAAAAGCTATTTAAAAAAGCTGAAATACCATTATCTATAAACCAAAACCCAAAAGAGATTTTACTAAATATTATCTTAAAATACGTCACACCAGTTTAAAAGAAAAAATAAAATGTATCGCTCCTAATCTCATCATGCCACCACCCATAAACCATCTGATACATCCTTTCAGATATGATTTTATGTTTACTTGTGTATAATGATGACCTATGCATCAATTTTATCCATAAGGTAAGAGTTTTGCTGAAGGCAAAGAGTTGGACATTTTAGTTTTGGTTGAATTTTAGTTTTTTTTTTAAGTATAGTAATAAAGCTTGAAGATAGGACCTGGGTTGGAGTTCTACCTCTCTCACTTAGGAACTATGTGACCTCGGTAGAAACTTTTTTTTAATTTAATTTTAAAAAGTTTTAAAATTAAAAAAAAAAATCACTTGAAATATGAATTTCTCACCTATAAAAAGTATTTATCCCACAATATTAAGATTTACAAAAAACTACGATATTTTATCTTTCTATTAAAATATTGACCTTAGTTAATACTTTATGTTATCAGACTGTGGTTACATAAGCTGTTGCCCTAAGATGACCCATGTAAAACCCCGAATTTTTTATAGCAATACTAATATTAGTTCACATAAATACTAAAACTTATTGACTGTCACTGTAATAAGCAGAGCACAGAAAGATTTCTGTAATTTCTAATTTCTGTATAGCATTTTGTATGAACACATTTAAAATATGTAACTAAAGACATTTTAGCTTTAAAGATTACTGCAGGGCTTCCCTGGTGGTGCAGTGGTTAAGAATCTGCCTGCCAATGCAGGGGACACAGGTTCAAGCCCTGGTCCTGGAAGATCCCACACGTGGAGCAACTTAGCTTATGCGCCACAACTACTGAACCTGCGTTCTAGAGCCCGCGAGCCACACTACTGAGCCTGCGCATTTAAGAGCCCGTGCTCTGCAAGAGAAGCCACCGCAATGAGAAGTCTGCACACCACAAGGAAGAGTAGCCGCACTCGCTGCAACTAGAGAAAAACTGCGCGCAGCAACGGAGACCCAACGCAGCCAAAAATAAATAAATTTATAAAAATAAATAAAAGTAAAGATTACTGCAAAGACATGAGTTTCAGAGAAATCTTATGGTCTTACTACTTCTACCTTCCCCAAATAATTTAGCTTTTAAGACTAGCAACATACAACTGAAACTTTTTCAAAACAACTGCTTGACTCTTTGCCAGACCTTTCACCAAAATTACTAAAAGTACAAAGGTAGATGAGAGTAAATTCCACGTTTGCAATTTTTTTTTCAATTTCACTACACTGTTTTCACTAGCAAAATATTTTAACTGGCAAAACATATGAATTGACAGGTCCAGAAACCAAATGAAAAGGGGGAGAAGAAGAGTGACCATTCACTTTCTTTAGAAATCAATGCACAAACTTCTGGACCAGTATGGCCAGTATAACTACTTGTTTAGTCCTCAAATTTAGACACCAAGGTGATATTTTCTTCTTGGTGATATTTTCTTAAGATTCTATACTTTGGATATCAGTTAGCCAACACTGTAGTACAACAGAAACTAAAAATAAATGTCCACATATTTTCTTTTAGAGCTGTAGCAAAATATCTATTAAGTTTATCAAATTAATCTTTCCAAGTCACACAAGGAACACACGTTAAATGCCTATGGGAAAGACAGTGTCATGGTTAAAAACACACACTCTGGAACATGGTTGCTTTAGTTTGAACTCCACCCCACCACTTATTAGCTCTGTGATCTTGGGCAAGTTAGTCACACAAAGTTACTTAATCTCTCCGTGCCTTGGTTTCCTCAACTGTGAAATAAGAATAATACCTACCTCATCGATTTGCTGTTAAAAATTAAATGAATAAATATATGTAAAGCACTTAGTAAGGTGCCTGACATACAGTAAGTGCTTTGTGTTAGCTATTATTAAGATATAAAGATCACCTACATTAAAAATCACTGTTACAGACTGTGTTTAAAGTATCATTTTTATTCAGTTGCTTAGAACTCTAAATCTATAGCCCTGGAAATTCAATGCTGGGTCATAATTTGTCATAATTCCACAGAAACTTACTGAACACAGTAAGCCAAAACTACAGCTTCCTATTGTTCCTATGGAAGATGTATCAAAAGTTCCAACTGGGAAAAACAATCTTATTTTTCTGACCACATTCTCAGGTTCTAGAAGGGACTACTTAGTACTTAAGAGACAAAAGCCATCCTTTCTTTTTTCTCTAGGCACATACAGGAACTTTAAAAGAAACACTAGTGATTTTTACAGTAAGGAGCGGGAAGACTATCTGTGGGTTATGGGTCATAAGCCTTGTATTTCTTAATAATGGCAAAGAAATGATAAAGTCGGCTATGTAAATCTCCTAGCAAAGAGAGGAAAAGGTGAGTACAACTTTGCGTGGATACACCTACATGCAGCACACCTATGGAATATTAACTTTATCTAGTTCTTTTTTTAAAAATAAATTTATTTATTTTTGGCTGTGTTGGGTCTTCACTGCTGTGAGCGGGGCTACTCTTCATTGTGGTGCACTGGCTTCTCACTGAGGCGGCTTCTCTTGTTGCAGAGCATGGTCTCTAGGCTCACAGCCTTCAGTAGTTGTGGTACGCGGGCTTCAGTAGTCGTGGCACGCGGGCTTCACTAGTTGTGGCATGTGGGCTTCAGCAGTTGTGGCTCACAGGCTCTAGAGTGCAGGCTCAGCAGTTGTGGTGCACGGGCTTAGTTCCTCCGCGGCATGTGGAATCTTCCCAGACCAGGGCTCGAACCCATGTCCCCTGCATTGGCAGGCGGATTCTTAACCACTGTGCCACCAGGGAAGTCCCCTATCTAGTTCTTCATAACTGATAAATTTTCATCCCTGAAGAGTGCATTTGAAAATCAAAACCACTATATCTTATTCCCATTTTTCAGCTAGACTTAGAAATTTCAGTCTTCAAGGTCACACAGATATTAAAATTAGACTATAATTCAGGCTCGTTTCCACTTCTCAAAAATCTCTCTATGACAAAAATGGAGCAACTCAGAGGTACCAGAGGAGCAAGGAAATTTCTAATAGTAGCAGAGAAGGAAAAGAAGAAATTACCATTGCTAGAACAAGTACTTCACAGGTTGCTTGTTACATCCAGGACTGCTGGTACTTCTCCTATATTCTTAACCTTATATAAATTAAATAGAATACTTAAAAAAAAATTTTTGCATAGAATTTTCTGTCCAAATTGGATTAAGGTTACATAATTCATTAAACATTTTATTCTCTGCAACTTTGGTGTGTAAAACTATGTCTATTTCTAAACTGGACTTCTCTAAGTCAAATAATTAGGCATAATTTTAATTCAGAGTAAAAAACAAAGTGAAATCTAAAATATAAACACCAGAACTAAATTTGTTTGGTTTATGAATGAACTTTGATATACTGGGTTCTTTCTTTTTTTTTTTTTTTTTTAGTACGTGGGCCTCTCACTTTTGTGGCCTCTCCTGCTGCGGAGCACAGACTCTGGAAGCTCAGGCCCAGCGGCCATGGCTCACGGGCCCAGCCGCTCCGCGGCATGTGGGATCCTCCCAGACCGGGGCACAAACCAGCGTCCCCTGCATCGGCAGGCGGACTCTCAACCACTGCGCCACCAGGGAAGCCCCTGGGTTCTTTCTTAAAGCAAAAATATGCATATTAATTTGCAAGGTCTGCTTGTTAATCAATAGTCTTTGGTTAGCAAAAATACATGGCATTATATAACAACATATTTGTCAACACGTATTTAAGACTTATTTACTTTTAATAAACTCTTTGCAATACAAAACATGTTTCTAAAGGATAAAAAAAGGTAACATTAGATCAGCTGACTGTCCAAGTTGATTCCATTTATGAAACTAATGTACAGTTTAAAAAATTCAAGAGATACAATGTAAAAACAAGTAAAATTATATACCTTCAGTTTAACTAAAGAAACCAAAATCTCTTACCTTTAAAAGAACTTCAAGTCAAAAAAACCCCAATAATGAAGAATGCAGAATTAAGATAAAAGCTGCCAAAAACCACGACCCACTGGAGGCAAGATGGCCTGCCACCTTCGCCAACTGGTATTAAGTCTAACTTTGATCTACCCACAAAGTCTAACTTTGACCTAACCACAATTTAAATGCCAACAGAATAGGAGAGTATTGTTTATCCCAATGTTCAAAACTTTGCCATATTACCTCTTAAGAGGTAAAATGCTTCCTTTAATATACCTATCAAGCTTGTCAACAAGTTTAGTATATGTAAGCCACTTCTTTTATGTGTCTGTGTGTGTTTTGTTGTGGGGTTTTTTGTTTTTTTTGGAAGTATAGTTGATTTACAATGTTGTGTTAGTTTCCAGCGTATTAGCAAAGTAATTCAGTTATATACATATATACACACACACGTGTGTATATATGTACGTATATATTTTTTCAGATTCTTTTCCATTATAGGTTATTACAAGATACTTAATATAGTTCCCTGTGCTCTACAGTAGGTCCCTGTTGTTTATCTATTTTATACAGTGTGTATCTGTTAATCCCAAACTCCTAATTTTTCCCTTCCTCCTCCCTTTCCCCTTTGGTAACCATAAATTTGTTTTCTATGTCTGTGAATCTATTCCTGTTTTGTAAATAAGTCCACTTGTATAATTTTTTTAGATTCCATGTAAGCCACTTCTTAATCTAAATGATCTTATACACACACACTTGAGAAGCGCACAATATCAAACTGAAAATGACTGATATTTTACTTAATTTCCATAAATAAAAATTCCCTGAATGCCTTCAAAGGTGGGACAAGCAGAAAAAACCCATAACTCTAGGTGCTTCTGATTATGCTCAGCAAAAAATAAGGAAACTCACAAGCTAGCTGAAATAGCAATGAACAAATATGCTTTTTGTAGGCTTATACATGGATACTTCAATTGCAGCAAATACTAATCAGCTGCTTAAAAATATATATATACCACTATTTAAAATTGTCAAAAAGAATTCTAAATGACTAACCTGTGGACAAAGGTGCATTAAAAGTACTTTAAAGTTGCATTATTCACTAAAAATAAACACAAGATTATTTTACATGCATCCTCACTCTATTATAGCTTCAATCTGGCTTTTGACTTTCACACACTAAGTTTTTAGGTTCCCTACTCCCCAAATTTAAATGCAGCATTGATATCTCCCTGGGGTCAGCACTAGAAGGAATGCTATACTGAATCACTGACTAGATCACTGGAAATTAAGTTCCTAAAATTTACACTGAACAAGGTATAGAATCACATTTTGTATAACTCTGTATCCTAAAGAACACTTGGTACAAGGTCCTAAACGTATCAGGAGCTATAAATATTTACTGACTCAAAACAGTCCTTCAACACTTTTTAGTTTTGTTCCATGTTGTTGAAACAAAACAGCATAGCCTGCAAAACCCAAAGGCCCTAAATGTTACTGAAACTTCACAGACTACATTGTTTTATTGTTTAGAGATTTTAGCCTTGCCCTTATTACCAGCTGTAATGCTTTTACTGACGCTGGTACGGTCGGTAGGAGAGCTGATCCAGTCAGAAGTAATATCAGAGCCCATTAAAGGGTTTTTAGTTCAAGTTTTACATATTTATCTTTTATCTATTTAACATTAATGTTCTAAAAATCATTTAACTGTATCAGCAACTTAATAAAGTTCTGTAGTCAATCTAATTTCCAGGAATGTAAATAAACACTGGTACCAATAAAAGAATAAGTAACCAAGCAGGAAATGTGCCTTAAGTTCTGGCAACAAGGTAAGGATAGTGTTTACATCAATGTAATGAAAAATAAGCATTTTTGTATTCTATAGAGCTTTTCATAACTAATTTTTTAATAGTTATAAAAGTCTTTAAAAAGTCAAAGCAAATTGGGAAGCCATTATCAAAATCACAAACTACCATTAAAGATATATGAAAATATCCGGCAACCAAGGTCCAGAACTGGTTCCAGGGTATCAAAGGTTTTCTGGTTAATGTATTATGCCTCTAAAATATCACTTAGATGTGACATTCCTGAAACGGCAACACAGACCTAGAAGTTTCAGTGAGCCACTGCCGGCAAACCCAAACTATGACAAAAATACTCCCTCCTTTGGACGGTTATCAATCAACTTGGTGCTCTGGGATCAGCTTGCTTGAAAGAAGTTTAAGATGGTGCCCAAACTGGGAGAGAAACCAGTAGAACGGAAAAAGAGAAAATCAAATGGAAAAGTAACTTTAAAAGTTAAGTTCCTATTTCCAATAAACTGTGCCTGAGGAACCTTCCAGACGAAAAAGACAGACTCGGAAGAACAGACGGATCTACACCCACTCGCATTCTCTGAGGCGTGAGCACTGCGCGGAAACGATGAATGAATGGGAGACGGGCGCGTGTGAAATGCAGCAGGTCCGGCCGGCAACCAGACCAGCAGCAGCTATCCGTAGGCCTCGCTCCTCCCCCTTCCCTCCTCCATGACAGCCCAGCCTCCAGCATGGAGGGGCGAGGACAATGTGATCCCCCTGCTAACCACCACCACCACCCTTCATCCTACTCGCAGAGCTTTACCCTGTGACACGGGGTTCTCCTTCCCACTCCAAACCCTTCTCGCCTCCCCTGCAGCCCACCCCGGCAACTCTCGGAAGCGCCGGCGTAACATGCGCTGGCCGCTCTCGGCTCCCCTAGGCGAGGTCGAAGCTTCTCCGCGCACGCCGCGGCACCACTCCCGCCCAACTCACCCTAGGGCAACGCGCGCCCACCGGCTCCCTGGCCCACCAGTCTAAGGAGTTCCGGCGCGCGCCCCGCACCCGAGCCCCTGGGCTAGAGCGAGGGAGGGAGACACAGAAAGGCTGCCCCAAGGCTCCCTCCATCTCATTCCAGGCCGGTTCGCCGCCCACCCTCCCTGCGGATCCGGGCGCCAGCTCGGAGACGGCCCAGCGCCCTCCTATCCCGAAGACACAATTCCCACACACCTAGCCCAGGGCCCAGGTCGCCCTCTACCCTCGAACCCCCTCGCGGCTCCGCCTGAGGCGCCGCCCCTCCCCCACACCTCTCCGCGAGCTCTCGGGCCCCCACCAGAACGTGGGCTCTACACGCCGTCGCGGCCAACCTCCGGGGCGCCCCCAGTTGTCCGCGGGGAGGTCAGGCCCACGAAGAGGGGGAGGGGGCGGCAAGGGGTAGCGTGCGCACCGGGAACGCGGTCCCGCGGGGTCCCCGAGTCCGAAGGGAGACGGAGCGTGCGGGCCTGTGGGGGTGGGGGCCAAAAGCAATACTCACCGGTTCCACAGTCGCCATCTTAGATCGATCTGATCGCACAACCGCTCCTGAAGGGGGGGGTGAGAGGAAAAAAATGAGATTCAAACCGCATTGGCCGGCTTCTGTTCACGTGACGGACGTGTCCGTTTGGCCCTGGCGGCGCCTGCGCAAGACTGCGGCGGCGTGTTTAACGAGAGGCTTCTGGGAAGTGGAGTCTCTCTCCTGTCTTTCTCGTTTTCGTTTTTTTTTTTTTCTTTTAGGCAAAGAAGTTTAAAAAAAAAAAGGACTGGTCACGTGGTCGATGGGTACCGTGCGCGGTTCTCGGCGCGGCGGACACACGCGTGCTGGAGGGTTGTTCTCAGTACTCTGCTCTTCCGCCTGGATAGCTACTGTCGCACTTACTGCCAGGCATGCCTGCTGTACCCTTTGTCGCCCTGTCCTCCCATCTTTCCCGAAAGGTTGGGAACCGTAGGCTCAGCACGCACAATAAGGCTTCGTTTGCTTAGTTGAGGTCCTAGAACAAGTTGCCTGTGTGTTCATTTAATTATCTTTTGACTGCACACCATTTTCTCTTAGTTTCAAATAGAGGCGGCGATGGAGAATCGTTTAAGCAGGCAACCCTCCCCGGTCCCCCGGCTCCGCTAACGCTGGTGGTCATTCATGGCCATCACTGCCAAAAGGGGTGGCGGGGCCGCCCACAGTACCCACTTGCCACAGGTTGGGGGAGGGGAGTGCACCCGACAGCGTTTCCTGTTCCAACTCCTGAGATTAAGACCTCAAGGCTAAGGCTTCCGTGGAAGTAAAAATCATTTGCAAGTTGGGTCCTCTCGCTTCCACTGTTCTGCTTTAACGTGATCGGAAATAGCCCAAGTCCGGGTGCCAGCCAGGGAAGCCACTCTGGCCCCCGCTGACTAAGCCCTGGATTGACTGTCAGGAGTCGTTAGGCCGGGTCAACTATGACTCGACGTTGACTCATTCTTCTTGGGCGAGTGACTTAATCATTCAGTGCCCTAGCTTTTTCATTTATGAACCACAGATGATAATACACTTCCCTCACAAGGGTGTGCTATGCTAATGATTGTAACCAGCTTTGAAAATGAATCGGACTCCCTAAATGCTTCAGAATAGTCAACCTCGTGCCTTCCTAAGGATCAGCGGCTTCCCCTGTTTTTTTTTTTTAAACAATGTTTAAATTTTTTCTTTTGTGCACTTTCTTACATTATCATGTACACCAATGCAATTTTAAAGTTTCAAAACAATTTTGTTTTGAACTGTAGCTACCCTCCATGGAGACTTTAATGTTCAGGAAAATAGTGTTATATTCACAATAATCACTGGTAATTAGAAATTTATCCTTACAGTGGCATCCTATATTTCCTTTCCCTGTAAGATGCTGTGTTGTCATTTCTCAAGACAGTGTTATTCTGCACGGTTATTAATACAAAAAACAGAGGTAAAGAAATCTAGTAGAGCGCTACTGTAAGGTTTTAATGAGGAAGACATACGATTACTGTTTTCCATGCTTCTTAAGAATGTTAACACAAGAAAAATCAGTATAAGCAGGTTGCCTGTGCCTGCCTGCTTACAGTGTTGCTGATGTCCAGAGCTGTGTCATACCTATTACTGACTACATAATGGTCGCTTGAGTTGGCTAACACATAATTGAGGCTGTAATAACTCAAAACCATTGCCTGATCATATGCTTTGGTTTACCTGGATGTCAGACACGATTAATAAAAGCTTTTGACCAACTTAGCTCTAGTAGGTTTAAAGTAGAAAGAATTCTGAAAACATAAAATAAATGGATAAATGAATTTCTATTTAGACTATCTACTCTTAGTTAACCTATCCAAAGTAATTATAGTCGACCTCAGTGATACTTTCTGTTGTTTAAAAGTAGTATCCTGTTATCTTCTTTGAAGAGATAGTATATATGTATTATTTTCCCAATGCTGCTAGATAATAGAACAAAAGAGATTTAAAGAGATTTCAGTGGGACTGAAAACCAGTGATGTTCTTAAAACTTCCTTTTAATAATAGCTTCCATTTTTTTAACTTTTCTCTTGATCAAAACACACCTCACTTTTCTCAATCATCCTAGTACTTCTACTATACATGTATAGTAGAAGTATATATATATATATACTCCTCTTTGGAGCTTAATTTCTCTCCATTTTCTATGAGCTTTGTTGCATGTGTTTTATGACACATTCATGTGTCTTTTCCTAATATTACCATTAGACTCTACCCTGTCAAAGACTTGGTGATTAGGTTTTTATCTATGTGTGTATATGGTTGTTTTGCTTTTGCCAATCTGAAGTATTTTATTCTTTTTTTTTTTTTTTGCGGTACGCGGGCCTCTCACTGCTGTGGCCTCTCCCGTAGTGGAGCACAGGCTCTGGACGCGCGTGCTCAGCGGCCATGGCTCATGGGCGAAATATTTTATTCTTTATTAATCTATTAATGCACAAAAAAGTACATTTGTTACATTACTACCATATTTGTGCTTGTACTTAAAGGAAAGAGTAATAAAAAAGATATTTGAAATGGGATATGGTATTGAAACACTATTCTACTTGTTGGAGTTATCTAGTTCATACATAACTAATGGCCCAGCATAGTATCATGGTAACTATTATTTAAAATCCTGGAAAATAAATAATAAATAAATGCCTGGAATGATTGGTTATCATTTAGCATCTGTAAATAGTCATGATCTTTTCTCTACATAATATAATCCTGAAGCTGGTATAACACTAGTCTTTATAGATCTAACTCATGGTAAAGAGACTTTAAATAATTTAATAGAACACATCATAATAAAAACAGCACATCATTTTTATCATGTATTTTGTCATTGGAATTTTATTTAGGTTTCCTAGATAATCAAAATCATTGTTTTGCTGGGCATTGTTCAACTGTGGTTCAAACTGATCACACCTGCTATGATCAATTCCTCAAAAATATTACTACTACACTGTCTAGGATTAAAAAAAAAAACAGGCCTTGGAATTTTAGACATTCTGTTTAAATTAGCTGCATTTCTTAGACTTGGATTAGTACTAAGCAATCGTTTTTTCTTAAAATGAATATGTTTTGAGACTGAAGATATGAAATCGCATAATAAAGTAAATGATCCTTAATATTTTCATTTTGGGTATTAACTTTAGATATAATCTAAACCAACCTCTAGTTAACACTAACTTTTTTAAAAACCTTTTTCACTCTCTTTTTAAACTTGGTTATACTTTATACTCTATTTTTTAAATTGTTATTGTCACTTTCTACAGTGATGTTACTTTAGGAAAGACCTAAAATGATGGCTTCAAACAGGATAAATAATCCTTTAAATTACAATTATATAGTTTAGTATGTGAGAGCATGAGCTCCAATGTCCAATTTTCTTGGTTCATAATCCCAATTCTCCCCTTTACTGTGACCACATGCAGATTATTTAGTCTCTTTGTGCTTCATTTTGTCATCAGATAGGCACAATAACAGTACTTACCTTGCATGGTTAGTGTGAGAAATGAGTTAATCCATGTAACTTATTTAGAATAGTTCTTAGAATATAGTAAGCACTCAATGTAACTATAATTACCATGATGTAATATTATATTAACATAAATTTATTATTTCTACTTTTTGTATAGTGTAATATGCTTAAGAATTCTTCTATGCAGAGAACCAACCCCCGCCCATTATCTTTAAGGATATTCCAAGCTTTCAGAGTCAACTATTGATTTCTTATAACATACCACATATTTTTCATATCAATTAATTCATTTGACCTTTATAACAAATATGTGAATTAAAAATTATCACCCCCATCTTATAGATAAAGAAACAGACTCAGTAAAGTAGGGGACACAGGCAAGTCCACACAGCCAATGGGTGAGCTGGACTTCAAACCCAGTTCTCTTGACTCCAAGATTCTTTCTTCCATACCAGAGCTGCTTTCCTCTGATAGCGTCTTCCAAAATGCCTGTATCTCTTTGAAGGACTTAAAATACTAAGTTCATTTACAAAACTGACAATTCAAGAAGTACTAAGTTAGTAATGGGAAATGTGTAATATTTGAAGGATATTTAAAGGACATGGGAAGCCCAGGCACTTCCTTTCTGGACTGTTCTGTTTGGCATCCTAAGTCATAGATATATAAATAGTTCACTACTCATATAAAGAAGTGTGACTAAGAACAGAAAGGGTGCAGCTAACAAGCCAAAACAAGCACTCATTCACCTGACGATTGAGACAGTCACTTCGTTTCTTCCCTTGTTTCATTCAGATCTCTGTTCCAATGCCATCTCCTGAGGGAAGGCTTCCTTGACCACCCTATCTAAATTACCATGCTCATTACTCTTTATCTCCTTACCCTGCTTTATTTTTCTTCAGGCCACTTTATAACTCTAGCTCTAAACCCAGTATTATATTAAATATTATTCAATTAATCATTGGTTGCCTCCACTAGCAAAATGTTAGGTCCTTGATGATTTGTAGGTAGAATGCCAACAAATATTTGGGAAAAACCAAAATTTTTAAAACTTCACAGAATTCCAGCCTTAGGACGAACAATGTAATAGGAAAATTACTATATACCAGGTATCATGTTAAACAGTTTATGTGCATTGATAATACCTCATTTTATCTTCAAAACAACATTCTGAGATAGATAAGGAAACAGGTTAAATAACTTTCCCAAGAACACAGTTCTGTCTTCAGGGCTCTTAACACTATATAATATTGACTAGATTGTAATTGGACTGCCTAATAAGAAAGATAATTGTCTGAAATAATCTGCAAAGAGTATGTGAAAAATTAAGGAGTATGCTGGGTCAACAATAAGATACTATAAGTAAATGTAATTTACCTTTTAAAATTGAAATTAGAAAAAAATTTTAATGTAGTGGGATGAGATCAGTAGCTTTTAGAAATAACCCACAAGACTGTAAACACCCAAAATTCAGAGATTTGGGTGGAACTTCAGGGAAGCATGATTGGATTTTCATTGTTACATACATGAGTAAGTGCTTATATTGAACTTGTCTAAAGAAATATGTTAATGGGTGGGAGCTGGTCTGCTTACCATCTATAAAAGAGGAATCCAGAATGACAATATTTGACCACCTAGTTTTGTTCTGAGGACAGAGTGCCCTGGTGCAAAAATATGGATCTCTGGTCCATTTGGCCCTCATTGGGAATGGTTTCTTGAGGACACCAGAACTAATTCTCCTTGTTTGGTTCCAGGTTTACCAAGCGACCATATGATGAACATATCTTCTGGTATTGATTTGTATATATGTAGGGCTGATATGGATACATGAATGTCTAGACTAGTTATATTGCTCAGAGTCCATCTTAACTGGCACTAAATTTTTAGTTTGTTTTACTTACGCTCTATGAGCTTGGCTAAAAGAAAACTACCCCTGTGGACTGGATTTTCTCTGTGTCCTCAGATTGTGATGATTCTCTGAGGAAACACCAATCTACAGGAATGGTCTGGTTGGCTACCTTCCCCAGGACTTGCCATGTGCCTTTCTACTCCAACAGCATCTTTGGAGACCTGTGAATTAGAAATTTTTGATTCACCTGCCTCTAAACTCTTATTTTAAGTTCAGAGTTTGAGAGATACCAATCCTCATTCAAGACATTGCTCAGAAACATAGGATGTACTAAAAATTCTCAGATATCACCTTATGTGTTTCAAGTAGCTAATGGAAAACCGTGATTATTGTTTTGTTAAAAATAAATAATAAAATAATGGTAATAATACTTGCAAGAGAGCCATTTATATCTTTTTAAAAAATGACAAATCACTATTAAAGACTTACTATTTGGGGAGAGCTTTTGTCAGGTCTGTGGATGCATTTAGTACAAACTGACCAACAGCATTCACAGCTCTGAAATGGAACGTTAAGAAACGGGTCTATACTTTTATCATATCAGTGCCTGAGATTATCAGGTTTTAAGAAGGGGAAAAGAGTTTGATCTAGATATGCATATTAGCAGACTGGATGTACTTAGCTTATAAAAAGTGAGTTCTGGAAAATGAAAAAAAATGACTATGCTGGGCAGATTTATGAAACAAACTTAGTTTAATTGCCAGGCAATTTATGGAAACAGAACCTTAAAAAAAAAAATCTGACCTTGCTTAAATGTTTTTCCATATAGGCTTATATGCTTTTCCTCCCTGAAAGGTAAGAGAATAGGTTCACATGAGAGTTAAATACCTATTTTATTTTACAGTAAAATAAGATGGCAAGATAAGTAAACACGATCTTATCCCTTTATTAGAGCTCAATTTTTACATTCTGAAAGAGATTTGGGCAATATATAGGAAAATGTCAGCAGTCATTGTTGAAATTTTAAAACTAAGGGGAAATTATTGTTTTGTTAGTTACAAAAAGGATTAGCTAAATGTAATTAATACTTGAAGAGCAGAGCGATACTTGACTGAAAATATTTAAATATTTTAACTTATTAACTTTTGTTTATTTTTTTGTCTTAAAAAGGAATGTTGGGCTTCCCTGGTGGCGCAGTGGTTGAGAATCCACCTGCCAATGCAGGGAACACGGGTTCGAGCCCTGGTCCGGGAAGATCCCACATGCTGAGGAGCAACTAAGCCCGTGCGCCACAACTACTGAGCCGTACTCTAGAGCCGGCGAGCCACAACTACAGAAGCCTGAGCGCCTAGAGCCCGTGCTCCGCAACTAGAGAAGCCACCGCAATGAGAAGCCTGCGCAACGCAAGGAAGTAGCCCCCGCTCACTGCAACTACAGAAAGCCCGCGTGCAGCAACAAAGACCCAACGCAGCCAAAAAAATAAGGAATGTTACACTGCATGTCAACTGTACCACAATAAAACTTTTTTTTCAAAGAGCTGAAAAAAGGTAATGTTAAATATAGGAAATTCATGCTATTTTCTGAAACTGCCTAGGGGGTAAAAGTATTTAAAGTACTCATAAAGAAACTCGGAACTATGTTCTTATTTTGGGAGATTAAACTAGATATCTGATAGAAGATAGTATTACTTAAAAGCCTTGTGTTCAGCTCCATCAAAAGAAAAAAAAAAAAGAAATCACACCCATACCCAGAGAGGAATTTGTTATTTATTTGCTTTTTAACTTGGAGCTGGACTTCAGCAAAACATTTCATGTTAGGGGATGGGACAACAGCTTAAGCTGGTTTGGATCTATAAATTAAACTTTCGTTTTTCAAAATGTAAGGAGGGAATTCCCTGGCGTTCCAGTGGTTAGGACTCCACACTTTCACTGCCAGGGGCCCGGGTTGGATCCCTGGTTGGGGAACTAAGGCCCTGCAAGCCGCGTGGCCAAAAAATAAAAAATTAAAAAAAATGAAAAAACAAACAAACAAACAAAACATGTTTAAGGAACCCTGGAGTAAAATCGGAATTTTAAAAATTATTCTTATTGTTTTTATACTGTTATTCCCCTTGGTGATTTTTTTCTTTTCTTTTTCTTTTTTTTTGTTTTTTAGCCCCTTGGTGATTTTTAAAATGCATTTAATCTTATATAATGGTTTCATTTTAAATACAATATAACAAACATCATTAAAGAAATTTTTTTTAAAAAAAGGAAAATCTTCCCTACTACCCTAATACATCAATATGCCAACATTTTATGCTCTTACAATTATAGGTCACATACAGTTTTGAACTGTATTTTTCACGTGATCTCTTATTGAGAATATTTTGGACACTGTTTGTAGACTAGATAATACTTTTTAAACATTTCATTTTGAAAAATTATCAAACTTACAGAATAGTTGCAATAGTAACTTCCACAAACCCTTCTAAACTAAACAATCGTTACCATGTTGCCTTGTCTCTCAATCTTTCATTATTTCTGAGCCATTTGAGAGCAAGTTGCAGACATAATGAGCTCTAAATACTTCAACATGTTCCTCCTAAGTATGAAAATATTTTCTTACAGAGCCATAACACAATAAAATCAGGAAATGTAATATTCAACACTTTTATCTAAAATTTAATCATCGAATCAATATTCAAATTTTGCCAATTGTTCGAATAATTAGTTTTATAAATTTTTTTTTCCAATCTAGGATCATGCATTGCATTAGTTGTCATGTCTCTTCAGTTTAATCTGAAACAGTTCCTCAGCTTGTCTTTTGATACACTGACACTCAAAAGTAAAGGACAGTTGTTTTGAAGAATATCCCTTAATTTGGTTTATCTGATTGTTTCCTACGACAGTTTAAAACTCGATGCTGTTAGGATTATTGTAGACTTGTTATGTTGATACAACACTTTTAAACTTGTACATTTTTGGCAGAAATTCTATGTAATATTGTGTCCTTCCTAGAGCATCACATCAACATTGGTAGCATTAGCGGCCTCAGAATATTTCACTAAGTAGATATATTACAATACCTAATTCTCCATGGCTACATATTCAGGTTATTTCCAGTTTTCTCCTATTATGAACAATGCTCTAATGCATACATTCAAGAGAAATTTATTTTCATATTTTAGATAATTACTTCAGGATAAATTTTCAGCAATGGAATTAAATGGTTTATAGAATACAACACAACTTTCACTTTTTATACATATTGGAATTCAGATTGCTCTCCAAAAATGTTGTATCAACCTAACAGGTTACAACAAGCATCAGCATTTGGCCTTAAAGGAATTAAAATTTATTTTTATTATATTATACGAATATATTGTTGGGGACTTCTCTGGTGGTCCAGTGGGTAAGACTCTGCACTTCCACCGCAGGGGGCACACGTTTGATCCCTGGTCAGGGAACTAGGATCCTGTGTGCTGCACGGCATGGCCAAAAAAAAAAAAAAGAGATTCTAATATTGTAAAGGAAGAAAAATCCCATAAAACTAAAATATATATATATAGTTGACGACTTTTGTCACTAGTTTCTGTATTTGTTTACTCATAGCCTTTACCTTTGTTCCTCTACTTTTATTTTGGAAATTTTTAAATCTACAAAATGTTGAAACAGTACACTAAACACCTGTAAACCTTCATCTAGATTCTCTAGTTGTTAATCTTTGAATCAGTAAGGATTGATAAGAATATACATGATAATTGAAAAGTGTATAGCAGTCAATGGGACCTGTCCCTCAAAATTGTGAATAGATAATTGGACATAAAGTCTTTAGGTGCAAAATAGACAGGTAGCCAACAAGGGTACTATTCAACTTCCACCATCAAAAAATCAATGATGGGGCTTCCCTGGTGGCGCAGTGGTTGAGAGTCCGCCTGCCGATGCAGGGGACACGGATTCGTGCCCCGGTCCGGGAGGATCCCACATGCCGTGGAGCAGCTGGGCCCGTGAGCCATGGCCGCTGAGCCTGTGCGTCCGGAGCCTGTGCTCCGCAATGGGAGAGGCCACAACAGTGAGAGGCCCGCGTACAGCCAAAAAAAAAAAAAAAAAAAAAACCAATGATGGGTGATAAGGAAGCTGAAGGCAGTTGTGCCAATAAAATATCACAATCTTTTGCCCAATTCCTGGATCTGAGCCAGATTTCAGACTCAAAATCCATAAGCTGAAGGAGTTGGGTGCCCAGGCGAAAGGAACTATGGCCAGTAATGGGGAAATAATTTTCCCAATTCTTTTCCAAATTAATCTCTGGTCATTTCTTTGGGCAATTGTATACTTTGGAAAAGGGCTACAACATTGGAGACCTTGGCAGGACATATGTGCACCAGAGGGTGGAAGATAAGTCCTACTAAGATTCAGGAACCTGCCACAAAAATACAATTTTGGGGGGTCCAATAGTCAAGAGCATGTCAGGATATCCCATCCAAACTAAAGGACCAACTATTGCCTCTCACATACCCCACAGTGAAAAAGGAGGCCCAACATCAAATATGCCTCTTTAGGTTATAAAGGCAGCATATTCTACATCTGGGATCAAGTGATAAGGAAGGCTGCTAGCTTTGAGTAGGGCCCAGAGGAGAAAGGGCTTTGAAGTAGTATCAGATTGTGGTGCAATCTGACCCTTGGGCTGTATTACCTGGAAGATCTATGATGTTAGAGGTATCAATGGTGGTAAAAAATGCTCTGTGGAATTTTTGTCAAACCCCAGTGGGATAATCACAATGCAGGTCTCTGGGGTTCTAGAGCAAGGCCATGACATTTGTAGCAGAGAATTTTACTCTTGGAAAACAATTTCTGGCATGCTATTAGACCCCGGTAGAAGAATAGTATGTGACCATTGGACACCAAGTAACCATATGGTGGTAACTACACCGATGAGGTGGGTTCTCTCAGACCTATTTCACCAAATCACAAGGTTAGGCAGCCTAGCAATGATTCGTTATGAGATGAAAGTGGTACATCTGGGATTCAGCATAAGCAGGACCAGTGGGCACAAGCAGGTGGCATCAGCACCTCTCCTTCATTTGCACTTTGGCTATATGGGAAATTTCCCAGGAACAGCTGATGGAAGAGAAAATTTCAATCTTGAATCATGGCTGGGTTACCTCAATACGTGGATGCAAGCTAAAAAGAGAAGAGTCACTACAGCCCCATACAGGTGTGGCCTTAAAAAGAAGCTGGTGAGTGGACTTCCCTGGTGGCGCAGTGCTTAAGAATCCGCCTGCCAATGCAGGGGACACGGGTTCGATCCCTGGTCTGCGAAGATCCCACATGCCGCTGGGCAACTAAGCCCATGTGCCACAACTATTGAACCTGCGCTCTAGAGCCTTTGAGCCACAACTACTGAGCCCACGTGCTGCAAGTACTGAAGCCCGCGCACTTAGAGCCCATGCTCTGCAAAAAGAGAAGCCACCACAATGAGAAGCCCGCGCACCACAACGAAGAGTAGCCCCTGTTCACTGCAACTAGAGAAAGCCCACGCAGCAACGAAGGCACAGCGCAGCCAAAAACAAAAAAACAAAAAAAGCTGGTGAGTGAATTTCCTCCCAAAGGGTACACTGTGCCCTCGGTCCTCCACTGTATGTGGAAAGATAAGTGGCCCAGGGTTAGAACATGTATAAACTCATGCCACGGGTGAATGGCTTGGCCATCTGGACGGGGAACTGAAGGAAGATTACAAAATTAGAGTCAAGTAGGTCTGGAGTAGAGTGGATAAACAGATGAGAGTGAACACAAAATATTAGGATCTTTGTATCCCATGTTAATGTCCACCAGACAGCACTGATCATGGAAGAACTATAAACAACTAAGAAAACAAAATGACTTGGCCACTTAATGGTACCCAGCCTCTGTTATCAGCCACTTCAGTGCTTGACCAGTGGGTGCATGAATAGAATATCCATGGTGACTGCACATGGGCCCCAAAAGATGAATTTCACTTACCAAGGCTGATCGAGCTACTGTCATTGGCAACTCAGGAGACAAAGAGAGGAATCATCACTCTGTCAGAAATAACTGACCCTCATATCCAGCCTGTTGGGAGGATATGCTTGGTGCCCAGAAGATCCACTTGGGTACCTCTTGACCAATTTTGATGGCAAATGGACAAGTATATAAACTATTAGGTACCAAAGAAGGGCATGGTACCCTGCGAATCAGACCTGTAGGTTAAGAACCTGGACCAAACCATGGGGCAAGCTACCAAGACCAGCAAAGGTGTTCTCCGAGGGTGATAAGAATCTTGAGTGTATAGTAGAGTTTTTTTTGTTTTGTTTTGTTTATTTATTTATTTATTTATTTTGGTTGTACCGGGTCTTAGTTGCAGCACGCAGGGTCTTCATTTGCGTGCGGGGTCTTCATTGCTGCGTGCGGGAACTTCATTGCAGCATGTGGGCTCTTAGTTGAGGCATGAAGGCTCTAGCTCCCTGACCAGAGATCAAACCTGAGCCCGCTGCATTGGGAGTGTGGAGTCTTAACCGCTGGACCACCAGGGAAGTCCCAGGGCTGTAATTCTTTTCACTCATCTTCCACTTCTAAATTTCCTCTAGAAAACAGGTGTACTGGATCTGGGAGGAGGTGTTCTGGAATGTATGTGAAGAAGTGGATCTGGGATTCCCTGGTGGCGCAGTAGTTAAGAATCCGCCTGCCAATGCAGGGGACACGGGTTCGAGCCCTGGTCCGGGAAGATCCCACATGCTGAGGAGCAACAAAGCCTGTGTGCCACAACTACTGAGCCTGCGCTCTAAAGCCCATGAGCCACAACTACTGAAGCCCGCACACCTTGAACCCGTGCTCTGCAACAAGAGAAGCCACCGCAATGAGAAGCCCGCGCACCGAAACGAAGTGTAGCCCCCAGTCGCTGCAACTAGAGAAAGCCCGCGCGCAGCAGCAAAGACCCAACTCAGACAAAAATAAATAAATAAATTTATTTTTAAAAAAGTGGATCTAAGCAGCACAAGCGGTAAACTGCTGTCAACACAATGGTGAGCCACCAAGGTCCTTTCTTTCTTTCTTTCTTTCTTTTTTGGCTATGTTGGGTCTTCGTTACTGCACTCAGGCTTTCTCTAGTTGCGGCGAATGGGGGCTACTCTTCGTTGCGGTGCGTGGGCTTCTCATTGCAGTGGCTTCTCTTGTTGTGGAGCATGGGCTCTAGGCATGCAGGCTTCAGTAGTTGTGGCTCGTGGGCCCTAGAGCTCAGGCTCAGTAGTCGTGGTGCACGGGCTTAGTTGCTCTGTGGCATCTTCCTGGACCAGGACTCGAACCCGTGTTCCCTGCATTGACAGGTGAATTCTTAACCACTGCACCACCAGGGAAGCCCCCAAGGTTCATCTTCAATGAATGGCTTGTTGCTGCAAGCTCTGTGTCAGAGTCTGCTTCCCAGGGAACCCAACCAGTAACAATAAATATACATAGATGACAGTTTAAAATTTTGAATAATTATATTTTGATACATAGGTATAGAAGAATACCTATATTTAGTATATTTTTAAAAAATTTAAAAGAATATGTACTAGCATTTGAACTGACCTGGAGAAGTTGATGATTTAATTTATAATTTATGAACAAATTAGAAAACATATAATGGTATAACTTGTCATAAAACTGAGTACATATATTAAGCTGAATATGTAAATCAAAGAATGAAAATATTAAGTCACAATGTGACACATCTGGCAACTTAATCTGTGATTTACATATTTTTAAAAAATTGCTATGTAAATAATTCATGTGCCATGACCTAAAGGATTATTATCGCCATTTAGGATAATACACTTTGAGAATGTGGCCGAATGTTGTTATACTTACATGGATAGCTTACTCATTTCTATACTTAGTAATGCTAAAATCCTGAAATGTTATTTCTAATGTCCCTGCTATTTTTGCTTGGATTGAGAACAGGTAAAAATTCAGCATTCAAACAAACTGACTTTATAGTCTCCAATCTCCAATACCAAATTTCTAGCCCCTGGTTGTGAGGGCAAGACCTTCCCACTGAGTGACATTAGGTGATTGTACTAGTCAGGGTTCTCCAGAGAAATAGAATCAACGGGAGACATAAATAAGATATATATATGGCTTATAGGAATTGGCTCACACAATTATGGAGGCCAAGAAGACCCACAATCTGTGGTCTGCAAGCTGAAAAACTAGGAAAGCCACTGGTGTAATTCAGTCTGAGTCTGAAGGCCTGAGAACCAGAGGAGCAAATGTTGGGTGTTCCAGTCCGTGTCCGAAGGCCCAAGAATTGAGAAGCTGATGGTGTAAGTCCCAGTCTCGGTCCAAAGGCTGGAGAATCAGGAGCACCAATGTCCAAGAGCAGGAGAAGATGGATGTCCCAAACCAAGGAGAGAGCAAATTTACCCTTCCTCCATCTTTTTCTTCTATTCAGTCCCTCAACAATGATGCCAACCCACATTGATGAGGGCTATCATACTTCGTGTACCATTCAAACATTAATCTCTTCCAGAAACACCCTCACAGAAATTCCAAGAAATAATGTTTTACCAGCTATCTGGGAATCCCTAAGCCTAGTCAAGTTGACGCATAATTCTTTTTAAATTGAAGTTTAGTTGTTTTACAATGTTGTCTCAATCTCTGCTGTGCAGCAAAGTGACTCAGTTATAGGGACGTCCCTGGCGGTCCAGTGGTTAGGACTCCCGCTTCCCCTGCAGAGAGCACAGTTTCGATCCCTGGTTGGGAAACGAAGATTCCTTGCAAGCTGTGTGGCACAGCCGGAAAAAAAAAAAGTTACACACATGTATACATTCTTTTTTTGTTTTTTAAAATATTCTTTCCCATTATGGTTTATCCCATGAGATTGGATATAGTTCCCCGTGCTATACAGTAGGACTCTGTTGTTTATCCAGTCTAAACATAATGGTTTGCATCTACTAATCCCAGACTCCCAGTCCATCCCTTTCCCTCCGCCCACTCCCTTGGCAACCACAAGTCTGTTCTCTACATCTGTGAGTCTGTTTCTTTTTTTAAAATTAATTAATTAATTAATTTTTGGCTGCAATGAGTCTTCATTGCTGCATGAGGGCTTTTCTCTAGTTGTGGCGAGCAGGGGCTACTCTTCATTGCTTTGCTCAGGCTTCTCATTGTGGTGGCTTCTCTTGTTGCAGGGCACAGGCTCTAGGTGCGGGGGCTTCAGTAGTTGTAGTTCGTGGGCTGTAGAGCACAGGCTCAGTAGTTGTGGCGCACGGGCTTAGATACTCTGCAGCATGTGGGAACTTCCTGGACCAGGGCTTGAACCCATATCACCTGCGCTGGCAGGCAGATTCTTAACAACTGTGCCACCAGGGAAGTTCTGTTTTAGTTTTTTAAATGAATAATTGTTAAAATTGAAATGATATCAAGTATCTTTTCTGACCACAACGCTATGAGACTACATATCAACTACAGGAAAAAAATCTGTATAAAATACAAACACACACACACACACAAAATACAAACACAGTGAGGCAAAACAATGCACTACTTAATAACAAAGATCACTGAAGAAATCAAAGAGGAAATCAAAAAATACCTATAAACAAATGACAATGAAAACAAAAGGACCGAAAACCTATGGGATGCAGCAAAAGCAGTTCTAAGAGGGAGGTTTACAGAAATACAATCCTACCTTAAGAAACAAGGAACATCTCAAATAAACAACCTAACCTTACACCTAAAGCAAATAGAGAAAGAAGAACAAAAATCCCCCAAAGTGAGTAGAAGGAAAGAAATCATAAATATCAGGTAAGAAATAAATGGAAAATAAATGAAGGAAACAATAGCAAAGATCAATAAAACTAAAACCTGCTTCTTAGAGACGATAAACAAAATTGATAAACCATTAGCCAGACTCATCAAGAAAAAAAAAGGAGAAGACTCAAATCAATAGAATTAGAAATGAAAAACAAGAAGTAACAACTGACACTGCAGAAATACAAAGGATCATCAGAGATTACTACAAGAAACCCTATGCCAATAAAATGGACAACCTGGAAGAAATGGACAAATGCTTAGAAATGCATAACCTGCCAAGACTGAACCAGGAAGAAAGAGAAAATATAAACAGACCAATCATAAGCACTGAAATTGAAACTGTGATTAAAAATCTTCCAACAAACAAAAGCCCAGGACCAGAATTCACCTGGCTTCACAGGTGAATTCTATCAAACATTTAGAGAAGAGCTAACACCTATCCTTCTCAAACTCTTCGAAAATAAAGCAGAGGGAGGAACACTCCCAAACTCATTCTACGACACCACCATCATGCTGATACCAAAACCAGACAAAGATGTCACAAATAAAGAAAACTACAGGCCAATATCACTGATGAACATAGATGCAAAAATCCTCAACAAAATACTAGCAAACAGAATCCAACAGCACATTAAAAGGATCGTAAACCATGATCAAGTGGGATTTATCCCAGGAATGCAAAGATTCTTCAATATACGCAAATCAATCAACGTGATACACCATATTAAAAAACTGAAGGAGAAAAACCATATGATCACCTCAATAGACGCAGAGAAAGCTTTTGACAAAATTCAACACACATTTATGATAAAATCCCTCCAGAAACTAGGCATAGAGGGAACTTTCCTCAACATAATAAAGGCCATATATGACAAACCCACAGCCAACATCGTCCTCAATGGTGAAAAACTGAAACCGTTTCCACTAAGATCAGAAACAAGAAAAGGTTGCCCACGCTCACCACTATTATTCAATATTGGTTTGGAAGTTTTAGGCACAGCAATCAGAGAAGAAAAGGAAATAAAAGGAATCCAAATCGGAAAAGAGGAAGTAAAGCTGTCACAGTTTGCAGATGACATGATATTATACATAGAGAATCCTAAAGATGCTACCACAAAACTACCAGAGCTAATCAATGAATTTGGTAAAGTTGCAGGATACAAAATTAATGCACAGAAATCTCTTGCATTCCTATACACTAATGATGAAAAATCTGAAAGAGAAATTAAGAAAACACTCCCATTTACCATTGCAACAAAAAGAATAAAATACCTACGTAAGGAGACAAAAGACCTGTATGCAGAAAACTATGACACTGATGAAAGAAATTAAAGATGATACAAACAGATGGAGAGATATACCATGTTCTTGGATTGGAAGAATCAACATTGTGAAAATGACTATACTACCCAAAGGAATCTACAGATTCAATGCAATCCCTATCAAACTACCACTGGCATTTTTCACAGAATGAGAACGAAAAATTTCACAATTTGCATGGAAACACAAAAGACTCTGAATAGCCAAACCAATCTTGAGAGAGAAAAGCAGAGCTGGAGCAATCAGGTTCCCTAACTTCAGACTGTACTACAAAGTTAAAGTAATCAAGAGAGTATGGTACTGGCACAAAAACAGAAACATAGATCAATGGAACAAGATAGAAAGCCCAGAGGTAAACCCATGCACCTATGGTCAACTAATCTATGACAAAGGGGGCAAGGATATACAATGGAGAAAAGACAGTCTCTTCAATAAGTGGTGCTGGGAAAACTGGACAGCTACATGTAAAAGAATGAAATTAGAACACTTCCTAATACCACACACAGAAATAAACTCAAAATGGATTAAAAAGACCTAAATGTAAGGCCAGACGCTATAAAACTCTTAGAGGAAAACATAGGCAGAACACTCTATGACATAAATCACAGCAAGATCCTTTTTGACCCACCTCCTAGAGAAATGGAAGTAAAAAAAAAATTAACAAATGGGACCTAATGAAAATTTAAAACTTTGGTACAGCAAAGGAAACCATAAACAAGACGAAAAGACAACCCTCAGAATGGGAGAAAATATTGGCAAACGAATCAACGGACAAAGGATTAATCTCCAAAATACAGAAACAGCTCATGCAGCTCAATATTCAAAGAACAAACAACCCAATACAAAAATGGACAGAAGACCTAAATAGACATTTCTCCAAAGAAGACATGGCTAAGAAGCACATGAAAAGCTGCTCCATGTCACTAATTATTAGAGAAATGCAAATTAAAACTACAATGCGGTATCACCTCACAGCAGTCAGAATGGGCATCATCAGAAAATCTACAAACAACAAATGCTGGAGAGGGTGTGGAGAAAAGGGAACCCTCCTGCCCTGTTGGTGGGTATGTAAATTGATACAGCCACTATGGAGAACAGTATGGAGGTTCCTTAAAAAACTAAAAATAGAATTACCATATGACCCAGCAATCCCACTACTGGGCATATACCCAGAGAAAACCATAATTCAAAAAGACACATGCATGCACCCCAATGTTCACTGCAGCACTATTTACAATAGCCAGGTCATGGAAGCAACCTAAATGCCCATTGACAGACGAATGGATAAAGAAGATGTGGTACATATATACAATGGAATATTACTCAGCCATAAAAAGGAACGAAACTGGGTCATTTGTTGAGATGTGGATGGATCTAGAGTCTGTCATACAGAGTGAAGTAAGTCAGAAAGAGAAAAACAAATATTGTATATTGACACATGTATGTGGATCCTAGAAAAATGGTACAGATGAACCGGATTGCACGGCAGAAATTGAGACACAGATGTAGAGAACAAACGTATGGACACCAAGGGGGGAAAGCTGTGGTGGGGTGGTGATGGTGGTGTGCTGAATTGGGTGATTGGGATTGACATGTATACACTGATGTGTATAAAATTGATGACTAATAAGAACCTGCTGTGTAAAAAAAAAAATTAAATTAAATTAAAAAAAGATGTTATAAAAAAATGAATAATTGTTGCAGATACTGTTGCAATGCCTTTTGTATCCCTCCTAGGTCACACTTCCCTCCAACCTCCCCCACAGTCCTAAAGCATCCTTCCTAAATATTGAACTTTTAAAAATATTTTTATAGGTGACTTCCCCGGTGGTACAGTGGTTAAGAATCTGCCTGCCAATGCAGGGGACACGGGTTTGATCCCTGGTCGGGAAGATCTCACATGCCATGGAGCAACTAAACCCATGCACCACAACTACTGAGCCTGTGCTCTAGAGCCTATGAGCCACAACTACTGACCCCATGCGCCAGAACTACTGAAGCCCGCGTGCCTGGAGCCCGTGATCCGCAACAAGAGAAGCCACCATAATAAGAAGCCTGCACACCGCAACGTAGAGTAGCCCCTGCTCGCTGCAACTAGAGAAAGCCTGCATGCAGCAACAAAGACCCAATGCAGCCAAAAAAAAATTTTTTTTGTATTGTTGCTCATATGTAATTTATAAGGGTTAGTAATATTTTCTGATTTAAAATGATTACTGTTTGCCAGCCTCAAGAAAATTTTCAAGAAATTAATGTAATGGTACTTTGTCAGAAACTGCCAAATGGAACTACTAGTTTGGATACTAGTAATTAATATGCCATGTAATCCATCAAGACATTGTGAATAGAACTGACGGAGGATGTGCTTTAAAGTATGAAAACTGTAGTTGTATAAGAAGAGGAAATCTATTTGTGTGACTCTTACATCAGTCTTAGTGATTTCTAGCCTAAAGAACAGAGTATGATCCTGAGTGTGTATATGCACAGGCATGCTGTCATTCATGCACTGGTAACAAGGAAAACGTATTGGTAGTCAGTTCCAGTAGATTCTACATGGGTACTCCCTGAAGAAATAGCATCCTGTGCTTACAACTTTTGAGGATCTTATTAGTGAAAATAAAGTTTAGAACAGCCTGTGTAATGTTTATGGCATACCTCAAAATGTTTTGTTATCACCTAAACAAAGTAATGTTACAGAAATGGGAGGAATGAAATAAGAGTGTTTTTAAACTAAAGAGGATATGTTATTTAGAGACACAGCATAAGCAAAAAAGGGGGAATTACTTGTGAATCTGGTTTAATTAGAATAACTTGAAAATGACAAGAATGAAATTAGTTCTCAGGAATAGGGAACATGAATGGCTTCAAAACTTCATCTCTTATTTGCTCTCTGTATGTTTGTTTTATTCCCTCTCACTGTAAATTTGTGTGAAATAGAATTCATATTTTATGGCAAGACAAGAAAACTTTGAATATAAAAAATTTTCTCTGCACTTTGGCCTCCTCTTTCCCCTCTGCTGTGCATTGTGTATCTGCATTACATCTACCAAACCTCCACCATCCACAGAAATACCTGCTCATCCATAGAAAGCAAAATTCTCCTAGTATCAATAAGACAATTCCTTAAAAGGTAACATTTCCTCATTTTCCTTTTTTTTAACATCTTTATTGGAGTAAAATTGCTTTACAATGGTGTGTTAGTCTCTGCTTTATAACAAAGTGAATCAGTTATACATATACATATGTTCCCATATCACTTCCCTCTTGTGTCTCCCTCCCTCCCACCCTCCCTATCCCACCCTCTAGGTGGTCACAAAGCACCAACCTCATCTCCCTGTGCTATGAAGCTACTTCCCACTAGCTATCTATTTTACATTTGGTAGTTTATATATGTCCATGCCATTCTCTCCCGTTGTCACAGATTACCCTTTCCCCTCTCCATATCGACAAGTCCATGCTCTAGTAGGTCTGTGTCTTTATTCCCGTCTTACCCCTAGGTGCTTCATGACATTTTTTTTCTTAGATTCCATACATATGTGTTAGCATATGGTATTTGTTTTTCTCTTTCTGACTTACTTCACTCTGTATGACAGACTCTAGGTCCATCCACCTCACTACAAATAATTCAATTTAATTTCTTTTTATGGCTGAGTAATATTCCATTGTATATATGTGCCACATCTTCTTTATCCATTCATCTGTTCATGGACACTTAGGTTGCTTCCATGACTGTGCTATTGTAAACAGAGCTGTAACGAACATTTTGGTACATGACTCTTTTTGAATTATGGTTTTCTCAGGGTATATGCCCAGTAGTGGGATTGCTGGTTCATATGTAGTTCTATTTGTAGCTTTTTAAGGAACCTCCATACTGTTCTCCACAATGGCTGTATCAATTCACATTCCCACCAACAGTGCAAGAGTGTTCCCTTTTCTCCACACCCTCTCCAGCATCTATTGTTTCTAGATTTTTTGATGATGGCCATTCTTACCAGTGTGAGATGATATCTCATTGTAGTTTTGATTTGCATTTCTCTAATGATTAATGATGTTGAGCATTCGTTCATGTGTTTGTTGGCAATCTGTATATCTTCTTTGGAGAAATGTCTATTCAGGTCTTCTGCCCATTTTTGGATTGGGTTGTTTGTTTTTTGTTATTGAGGTGCATGAGCTGCTTATAAATTTTGGAGATGAATCCTTTGTCAGTAGCTTCATTTCCAAATATTTTCTCCCGTTCTGAGTGTTGTCTTTTGGTCTTGTTTATGGTTTCCTTTGCTGTGTAAAAGCTTTGACGTTTCATTAGGTCCCACTTGTTTATTTTTGTTTTTATTTCCATTTCTCTAGGAGGCACGTCAAAAAGTATCTTGCTGTGATTTATGTCATAGAGTGTTCTGCCTATGTTTTCCTCTAAGAATTTGATACTGTCTGGCCTTAAATTTAGATCTTTAATCCATTTTGAGTTTATTTTTGTGTATGGTGTTAGGAAGTGTTCTAATTTCATACTTTTACATGTAGCTGTCCAGTTACCCCAGCACCACTTATTGAAGAGACTGTCTTTTCTCCATTGTATATTCTTGCCTCCTTTAT